>NC_051159.1:117986483-118055764 GCF_013339745.2 Dermacentor silvarum | reverse complement strand
ATATTCGTCCAATCTCTCGATATATTAGGCAAGGGTTTGTCTGGGCAAGCGATCTCGCGTATATTAACATTTAATGGATCGAGCTCAGCTTGTACAAACAAAACTTGATGTCGAAGTAGGCGGGATCAATGCTCATCGAAAAATGCCCTGCTTTCTTTAACAAATACAAATTTTGATCGTCTCAAAGAAGATGCATAAATGCTTAAATATGTTTTTACTGTTAGAATGCGGAATCGGCAGGGAAGAGTAGGCAGTCGTGCGTCTTGATATAAAACATTGTTAGCTACAAATTTTAGCAAACCAAGACAATTCCGAATTGCCTCCCGCTCTAGAAGAACCAGAGGGTTAATTTTGTACGCTGGCCCACCAGAGAATAGCAGGCACCCAAATTCCAATATCGGACGAACGGACATGTGATAAATCATCATTAAAGTGTCTCTGCGTAGCCCAGAGCGATGTCGGCCAAGTTTGCTTATCATGCCAACAGCGCGTGTCGCCCTAGATTTAACATGATCAATGTGATTTCGCCAGCTCAGGCTTGTGTCGTATATTACACCGAGATCTTTGATAAAGTCAACTTGCGGAATAATTTTCTGATGATATTGGAGAGAGATATTAATTAGTACATTTACTGGAAACACAATCAAGGCGCTTTTGTTAACATTGAGTGACATTCGAATATTCGCAAACCCGGCTTCAAGTGTTCCCAAGTATGACTGCAGTGTACTCTGTAACGAGCGAATATCACTCGCAGACGCAAAGAATGCTATGTAGTCTGCATATACATATACTTGTACACTATCGCACAATGGGATAAAGCTTAGTAAAATGTTAAACAAAATATAGAAGAAAGCACAGATCCCTGGGGAACTCCTCTTGTTTGACTATATTTTTGTGGCACCAAGCCACGCTGAGAACAATAAAATTTTCTATCCTTTAAGAGTTCATATATCCAATTTATAATATATAGAGCGAAATCCATGCTATTTAAAACGTTAAGGAGTATGACATCTTCTGCACTATCGTAGGCTTTAGCTAAATCAAGGGTCACTAAAGCTGCATACTGCCGCCTGTGCCGTGCAAGCTTAATGCGTCCCTCTAGATCGACGTGTGCGCACCATATCGAGCATCCGGGTTTAAATCCAATCTGACATGGGCTCAATAATGTATTATCCGTTAAAATTTTCATAATACGAATGTGCAATACCCTTTCTATCAATTTCATAACATTCGAGGTTAATGCGATTGGTCTTATATTATCTGGGTCCATTCCCGCTCCTTGGTTTTAGAGCAGGGGGATTATTTTTGCGAGTTTCCAGTCAGGAGCAATCTATGCGTTCTTAAGGGAGTAGTTAACGATATTAGAGAGGTCTCGTGGGGAGAGGTCAAACAATATTTTTAACATGCCTGATGTAATGCAATCTGGACCCGGAGCTGTGCCAGGGAGCAGACGAACAACGTGCTCAAGTTCTTCCATTGATACCTCTATAAAGTCATCCCCTGATAGAACCCCTACGAAGTTTACCTGCAGCTGAGTTGTAAAGCGCTCTTCTAAGCCTTTTTGGATCTTATTTAATGATTCTAATAATTATTTTGGTGACAGAACAACTGAGTCAATATTTATGGGCACTGGAAAGGCTTTACGAGTGCGAAGAAACCTAAATAGTGCTTTTTTATTATCACTCTTAGATAAAAAGTTGTAGCGTTTTTCATCATAACTATCCTTCGCTAAGGAAACTTCCTTTAAACGTAGCAGCAGCATATTTATAATTACTCCAGTTAGTAGGGCACTGATTGGAAATACGTTTCTTCCATGCAGCTTTTCGGCGTCGATAATCTCGTGCGCAATGACTATTGCACCATGGACAATCAGAGCGCTCTTTTGTGGATGATACTACACATTCAGATTTTTTAATAGTACCCTTCAAAATTGCACACAGGCTCATCGCTTTAATATCTCTTTCCATATCTGTCCTAGACGACAAAGTTGACTGTAAATTATTTTTAAAATTTGAATAATCCACGAATGTATGCGCATGTTTATTTAAAGAAATGAGGGGGTTGTTAATATCACTGACAATCGGGCGGTGGTCACTACTAGTGGTGTCATCAACCACAGTCCAAGAAGAAATGGAAATGCCTGAGCTAGCAAATGCCAAATCTAAAACAGATCGTGACTGCGAACGCACGAAAGTAGCAACTTTAGCATTTAAACATGTAAAATTGTTAACATTAGTCCAATCTCAAAAACGCTTTCCGCGGAAGCCCCATGACACATGATGTGAGTTGAAGTCACCCGAAAAGATTATGTTATTTTTGCAGTATGTTACTGCGACATCAAGTGGGCGTACGTTTTGCACTCCAGCGGGAAAGTAGGAGTTCATTATAGAGAGCGGGGTGCAACTCAGAATACTTATTTATAATATTAAGATTTCACATTCGGATGATAGGGTATGGTGCAAAATTTTTGCTTTATGACAGAATTTAGACGAAATGAAAAAAGCTAATCCGCCACCTCGGGAAGGTCTATCTAATCGAAAACACATGTAATTGTTTAAATGAAAGACTTGGTCAGCGGAAAAACAAGTTTCTTGTAATAGTATAACGTCTGGCGATTGTTGGGAGATTAAATATAATAAATCTGTAGTTGCAGAAAGTATTGATCGGCAGTTGCACTGGAGTATCCTTAGGCACTTTATGTTGACGGTAGACAAGCAGCCACAACTGCTTGGTCCAGAATACTGTCTTTTAGAAAGTCAGTCCTCGTAAGTGATTCTTTCACACACATTTTTGTTTTAGAGTTAAGAGAACGAGGCATTTTGTTGTTAGGCGATCTTGTGCGTTTAAGAACTCGAGTGTCCATATCTACATCTCGATTGCCTAGAGAGTGTGAATCGGAATGGCATTCATGATCAACCTGAGTGGAAGTCAAAGGACGTACTGATTCCACACTGTTAGAAGGAAGAGCTGTCTGATATTTAGGTGATGTTGCAAGTAAGGCGGCCGTATTGTGTACACTGTTTGTTAGTGTCTGAGATATACCAGCCAATTGCGTTGATATTACGGTAGCCAAAGATTCAGGTGGATTTAGTAGAATTTTTTCTAATGCCTTTTCCATCGCTTTTTATTGCGATAGCAATTATATGGACACTTCAACCGAATTTCTGCCGTCGGCGTCGCCGTCCCCGTCGCCGTCGCCGTGAGGTTCCGTATAGATAAAATCTTCGCCGCGCGCCGTATGCCCCAGCGGAAGCGTGCGGGGACGCGCGCTATCACGGAGAGCGAACGCACTCAATCTCCCACGCGCAAGCAAGGAAGCGGAAAGCCAGCGCCGGAGGGAGCAGGGGGGGGGGGGGGGGAGGGCACTTCTCTGCCAACAACCGCGCTCGTCGCTCGTCCGCACAGTCTCTTATCTCTCCCACGCTCAAGCAAGGAAGCGGGAAGCCAGCGCCGGAGGGAGCGGGGGGAAGGGGGGGGGGGCGCACTTCTACGCTGCCAACAACCGCGCTCGTCGTTCATTCGACCGCACCGTCTCTTATCTACACACGGCTCTGACCTTTATGCGCCGTGCATTCGCCGCTCAGTTTCCGTTGAAGCGATAGACCGCATGTACCTTCGCCCGCTGCGCGGCGTATGCGCTCGCTGCCAGCGTTTTGACAGTCGTTGGCTGCAGTCATTCAGTGTGATCTATTCATGTTTGTTTGTGCGCGCTCACACCACGCTTGTTCATTCAGTTAGTAATAGTCGGGCCACATTTTCCAACACACGCTACACATGCAATGCTGCCCAGATCGGCAGTGCAGCACTACAGGTGTGTCCCTTCGCACGCGCTGCCCATGGTAAGCGCTTCTCATCAACACCACCGTTTCACACGCGCCTTCTCGTGGTCATCGAGTCTCTCTTCATGTCGCTCTACTTACGCCGCAGCACACCTGCTTACTTAATCAGCTCATGTTTACTACAATTCATATTGCTCCCAAGGCCGCTCACCTTACTTCGTATGACATTGCTGTGTTGCTATCGCATTCATTGCTTCGCCCTTAGGGCGAAACTATGACATTTTTCTATTGCTGTTGTAAATTCCTGGGGCATTGACGGATCCATGCCGAGTGGATGACGGGATTTTACACCGGCATAACACTGGGTCCTGCTCTGAACTTCCTCACGAGCTTCTCGACGAGCGCACCACCGCCTCTCAATTATTTCGATCACCTGTATTTCTTTCGATCTGACAGGGCAGTTGGAGTAGTCGGCAGCATGATTCGCATTGCATAAACAGCATGACTGCTCTTGAGACGTGCAATCGTTGGCAATATGTCCTTCTCCGCATAATCGGCATCGAGTACTTGAACGACAGCCATTAGCGCTGTGTCCGTACGCCAGCACTTGAGACATTGTAGTGGTCGCGGAGCTAAGGGTTCAACCCTGTAGATTAATGGCCATGCCTTTATCTCTGATGGGCAAGCCGTCCCTGCAAATGTCGCTATGATTGTTTCTGAAGGGACCCTCTTACTGTTTACAAGTCCGGTACAGTGGTACACGGAAACTACACCTGCTGCAGAAAATATCTCTAGGATTTCTGGTGGAGTTAAGCTTATGTTCACACCACGGACTAGGCCTTTGCAGCAATCTAGATGAGGAGGGATGAAAGAGCTCACCGGCTGCGTGGCAAAGTTAGTGCATTTCAGCAGATCCTGTACACAGGCCAGGTCTGGTGAACAGCAAAGGATTACCCCACGTCCAAACTGTCGGACCTCGGTGATTCGCTGATAGTGAGATGAGATTGCTCGAAGTTCTGATTGAATAGCCTTGGGGTTCTTCATACGGATAATTCCTCCATTGTTGGGTACTAAAGCCACAGGAACGCTACTCGTTCCACTGCGAAGAAACAATTCCACCGGTAGATCCTGAGGGGGACTAGAAGCAGACCAGAGGGTAGCCCTCTGGGCCGGAGATGAGACAGACATCACCTTATCAATAACCACCACTTTCTCTCAAGGGGATAAGAACGAAACAATAAATTCAAGAAAAGTAACCGCCGGCTACTTGTCAGCAAACCCGGATGAGGACCGGATCAGGGCACACCAGGGCAGCGTCCTTCGAACTGGAACGATCACCAGATGGCGACGCTATATCAATCGGGAACACGTCGTCTGCCTGCCTCCTCTTCAGTGCAGCTGCACTGTGGCGGCTGTCCCGTATCATCACCCCCGGCAGTAGAACCACCGTCCCGGTGCTTAAGCTACGTACACATCCGTGGTGAAAGGTGTGTGATTAGGCTTTAGGCTCGCCACGTGAACGACGTCACTTGCAACTGACGACGACGCTGAGGGGTCGGCGGGGATGATTTCATATGTGACATCGGTCACTTGTCGCACCACACGGTATGGACCAATGTAGCGCGACAGCAGCTTTCCGGAAAGGCCCACTCGCCGGATGGTGGACCAGAGAAGCGCCAAAGAGCCCGGAGAAAAGTGCACGTTGCGATGGCGGCAATCACAGAGGCGTCTCTGATGCTGCTGCGAGGCCTTAAGACGGGTGCGGGTGAGCGGCCGGGCGTGGTCGGTGCGTGCGATCGCGTCGCGGGCGTATTCAGTGGCGGAACATGCGGGCGAGGGCAGCAAGGTGTCCAAGGGCAACGCGGGTTCTCGGCCATATAGGAGATAAAATGGTGAATAGCCGGCTGGTGTCGTGGCGCAATGAATTATACACGAACGTCACATATGGGAAATGAAGATCCCAGTCGTGGTGGTCGTCCGCAACGTACTTCGAAAGCATGTCGGTGATGGTCCGGTTGAGGTGCTTCGTGAGGCCGTTCGTTTATGTGTGGTATGACGTACTGAATTTGTGCTTTGTCGAGCAGGAGCAGAGGATGTCCGCAAGGAGTGCAGAGAAAAAGCTACGGCCACGGTCAGTGAGTAATTGGCGCGGAGCACCGTGCACGAAAATGATGTTGTAGAGTAGGAAGTCAGCGGCGTCAGTAGCGCAACTTGTCGGGAGGGCTCTTGTGATTGCTTACCGTGTAGCGTAATCGGTAGCGACGGCGACGCATTTACTTCCGGAGCCCGAGAGAGGAAACGGCCCAAGAATGTCTAGACCAACTCGAAAAAAGGGTTCAGTTGGCTGGAGACATCCAGTTGGAAGCGAGGAGGGCTTCTTCCGGTGCTGACAGGGTTCCCAAGCGGCAACATAACGCCGCACGGAGCGGGCGAGACCCGGCCAAAGAAGCGATGGCGTACACGGTCGTATTGTGCGCGAGACGCCCAAGTGCCCAGCCAAGGGAGCGTCATGAAGTTGGCAGAGGGTAGTCGAACGCAGGTGTGTTAGGATGACGAGCAGAAGGTCCGGGCTATAGGGATCAAAATTACGGCAGTATAATGTCCCCTCCTTGAGGAGAAACATCCGGAAAGAGGCGTCACCAGGCGTTGACTCCAGCCGCTCGATGAGGGCTCGTAATCCGTACAGGCAGTCTAGAGCGTCATCAATACGTGGCAAAGGGTAAAGGTCCTTTGTCGTGATTTTGTTTAGGTGGCGATAATCTGCACAAAAGTGCCACGTGCCATTCTTCTTTTTGAAAAGTATGACAGGAGAAGCCCAAGGGACTACAGGAAGCTTCGGTAATGTCCTTTGCAAGCATCTTTTTTACTTCCTGTTGGATAACTGCTCGTTCCGACGCGGAAACACGATATGGACATCGGTGAAATAGGGTTCGCATCGCCAGTATTTATGCTATTGGTCACGACGAATGTTTGGCCTAAGGGTCGATTGTCAAAGTCAAAAGTGTCGCCATAGCGTTCAAGAACGCGGCAGAGGGCTTCAGCTTGAGCACGGTGTCAGATCAGATGAAATCATCGTCTCAATGTCGACGCCACTGCCGTGGGATGATGTCGCGGTATGGGCAGAGCTGCAGCAACCTTCGACTGTGAATGGCTCGACCTGATCATACTGCAGAGCGTTAATTTCAGCCAGTGAGATCGCTTGGGGGAGGACTTGCACGGTTAGCAGCGAAATTGACAAGTGGAAGGCAGGATGCGTTTGCCTATCTTGTAAATATCCATTTACAAGACTTACAAGACGCATTCTTGTCAATATCAATTCTCCTTTTTGTTTCCATTC
The DNA here is from genome assembly GCF_013339745.2 of Dermacentor silvarum. Taxonomy (NCBI): domain Eukaryota; kingdom Metazoa; phylum Arthropoda; class Arachnida; order Ixodida; family Ixodidae; genus Dermacentor; species Dermacentor silvarum. The sequence continues at coordinate 118,048,648 of NC_051159.1, read as the reverse complement.
TTTGCATCCAATTCACTGTCTCTGTTTCTCTCTCTTTTTGATGACTCCTGGCTGTCTATTTACAGTTTCAGTTACCCTGTACTTGGTTGCCCACTTTTTTTACCTCTCCCTCCATTCTGTGTCCACGCTTTTCAGATACAGATACTTGTGCACTTTATCCGCCCATTCCTTTTCATCCATGTTCCTGAGTCTTTCTTCAAAACTAATTTTGTTCTGTGCTTCTCTGACTTCAAAAGAGGCCCAACCCATGCCACCTAAAACTGCCTCATTTGTTGTTTTACCGTTGGCTTCCAAAGCCAACCGGCCTACTGATCTTTGGTTAACTTCCAATCACGGCAAGATGTCCGATTTTAATCATGGAATGGCATTTGCGAACGTTAGCGCTGGCACCATTACTCCTTTCCAGACTCCACTGCATCACCTCCTACTTATTGTGGCCCCACAGTGCTCTGTGTTTCATTACTGCTGCATTCCGCTTCCCCTTTATTTTCAGATTATCTTGGTGGGTGCTTGAGTAAGTCTTTCCTTCGTTTATGTATACGCATGAGGTACTCATATTGCTTGACTATGGGTATGACTTGTCGAATTGACACCACGTAATTACTCGTCTCTTCATTAAATATCATAATTCCTGATGTCTCTATGCTAAACTTAAGGCCCAGATTTGTCGCTGCGTTGCCACAAATATTCGCAAGTGTCTATAGATCTCTTGTATTGTCCGCTAGTAGCACTAGGTCGTCCGCATACATCAGTCCAGGGACCTTCTGCTGCACCATTATTCCATTACGCATGTAGGATAATTCAAACACTAATTCGCTGTTTTCCAGTCGTCTTCCGATGCCCTTAACATAAAGCGTGAACAATGGAGACAGAGGCTGTCCTTGCTACAGTCCTGGGTGAATTCCCACCACTTCATTACCTTTCCGACCTTCCCATACATATTGTACTCGGTTTTCTATATATATGTATCCCTCATCAGTTCCACGAAATCGTCCTTTATGCCTTCGTGCTTAAGAATATCCCATAACAATTCCCTGTCTACGTTGTCATAGGCTCCATTAATATCTAGAAATGCTATCGATAAAGGTCTATTCTGAGCTACAGAAATCTCTGCACTGAGTTAGTACAAACATATTATCCTCTAAGCGTCTTCTTGCCCTGAATCCCATTCTGTAGTTCTAGCATGTCTGCTGGTCGTTTGTAAATGAACACGCAATGAACACATGCCATCGATAGTGACAGTGTCTCCGTCGGCGTCTCGTACGGATCGGTTCGGGGCAGGCGTCAGAACTTTCTTGAGCCGACGGCGAAGAGCAGCACTCATAATGGACACATGCGCCCCGGTGTCAATCAGCGCGCACACTGGAACATTGTCAACAAGAACGTTCTACCGAGAGGGGAAGGGGAACAGTTATCTATGCCTATGCCTCCGTTCTGTTGTCAGATTAAACGCCGCACGCAACAGCCGCGTCACATCCGGGAGGAGCTGTCCGCCGATCCTCACTCTCTTGCATGCGTAATCATGCGAATGACAATTCAAATTTGGAGTCGGATATCTCGAAGCACAGACATGCTAGAAGAATTCTTCCAAGTGAAACTGTGTAGGAACACGACTGCCTCTAACTTTTGAATACAAACATACACACTTGCTGCGGTCAAGAAAAAGTTAATTATTCAATTTTAGTTAATTCGGCTGCTGACAGCGATAATTATCATCTCACTTGGTGTCCCCTTGGTCACGTAACATATTTGCACAGGTGGTCTTCGCTGTGCCTCCCAGTGCCTAATTTTAAGGAAACCGTAAAGCGTAATTTTGAAAACGCGGTATAATTAGACAGCAGCAGCAACGAAAATGAATCGTATGCCTGAAAATTGACCCACAGGATCAAGAAGTAGGCATAGTGCATTCCGCGCACTTTGTTTTTTCACCAGCTTCCTACGGATCGTAAGACACCCGAAGCTATACTATCGCTGGAATTAGCGGTTCTCAGCAATGGTGATTAACGATGCCTTAAATCATCTAAGGCACGGCGGGGAAGAAGATGGAAGAACAATCTAAACATTCCACTAATGGTATAGAGGGTAAGTACCGTCATTCATTGGAACGAATCATACGTAACCTACCGATCTCGCGTTAAAAAAGAAAAAGAAAAAAAAAAGAAAAACAAGAAAAAAAGAAAACATACAACATAAAACATACAACATAAATTTGGCATTCTAAAAAAATACATCACTCAGGTAATTGATCTGTAAGTGACGCGTTTATTTCATTAATTTTTCAAGGCATTTGGAGCTGGCGAAGAGGCGCAAGAAACACACCCATTCGTGCGTAAAGCGCTATTGACGAATCGCCAGCGAACGGCCTTGGCCTGTCGAGCCTCTTCGGAGAGCGCGCCGCGAGCCCTTTGCCTTCTCGGCGAGCCGACTCACGACAGAGGGCGCGTTAGCGCCGTCTCTTAAAATCATAGGTAGCGGTATAAGGTAGACTTTGGGAAAAAAAAAAAAGATTAATGAGAGGTATACAGAAATGCTAGATAAAGAACATATCTAGTATACCTGATTAAATCAAGCAGACTAGGTGACTATTTTTCACTGTCCCGTTCCAAAGGGATGCCATTAAATCATCATCATGGACGCCGTGACTTTATCAACTTTATTGGGACGCCCAAGCGAGCGCTGTTTCGCCTCCTCAATAATTCTTGCTCCGTGGGTGATGGTTATTGTTATATGCATCGAGACGGAGACTATAGTCATTCGGCTGAGTTTGCCAATACAGCTGGACACGCACGTCAAATTGCCACTCGATCGATTGTGGTCAACATGGTACATTTGATATATAAGTACGCAACTCTCTTGCAGTAGCCGTGACATCAGTATTAGGGCGACAGCGTTAAGGGCACCGTGTCGCAGAAAATCCAGCGTGGTCGTCGGCGTAAGCATCGGCATCTGGCGGAAATAATCATGCCGAACCACATCATCCCGAACCACCCAGACCGGGCGGGCCCTTCGCGTGGCTCAAGGCGTTAGTGAACAAAAATTGAATTTCTCGTAGTCAAATCTGTATAAAAATCGTAAAGTGCGACTTAACCACAGCCTACAGGCATGATAGCGTCAGATTGTAATTTGGATATACGAGAAAAAGGCCTGATAAGCAGCCAGGGATCTTTGAATGTTATCGCGTTCCACTCTTTAAAGGCGAAGCTTAAGCGTCCTGCAATTCCGATGGTATTTCGGTGTACTTTTATTCTATGCAATATTGAGGGAAATGTTAAAAACCAAGCCTTTCTAAATTTTATACAGTAAATTAACACAGCTGCAGATAGACTTCGCCTTGTCAACTAAAGGAAATATTACGAAGACATGCGCAGTACTTCTTGCGAGTACGTGCGCAGTATGTTGGTTATGGAAACATATTGAAACTTGATTGACACGCCACAAAACGCTCACTCTCCCAGCGGGCATCGTCTGCCAAACGGCCACTAGAAAAGGTATTGCAGGAAAGGAAGAATGATGTCTCATGGAAGCGGTAGAGCCGAGCGAGTACCACCCCTGTCAATCGCCTCTGCTGGTCGTTTGTAAATGAACAAGTGGAATCTGTAACAATAAGTATGATGTTTGTGAACGGAGGATAATCGCATGCTCCGTACATAGCCGCTCACTTAATACAAGGCGGTCTCTGTCGGAACCATGGTACACCCGCAGTGGTGGCTGCGCTAGCTAAGACGTTGCGATGCGGAGCACGAGGTCGCGGGATCGAATCCCGGCCGCGGCGGCCGCATTTCGATGGAGGAGAAATGCAAAAACGCCCGTGTGCTTGCGTTGTAGGGCACGTTAAAGAACCCCAGGTGGTCAAAATTAACCCGGAGCTCTTCGCTACTGCGTGCCTCATAATCCCAGAAAGCAGAAGTAGGAGCCATGGTAAAAGTTGAGCTACAAGATAATATCCGCACTTGTTGTTCTGATGAGGGAGAATGATTAATTAAGGAGGGTCGGGCACCTCTTATCTTGGCCACTTTCTATTTTTTTTTGTATTTACAGTGTGCAATTCTGGATTACTGAGTGCTCTGTCGAAATATATTGCCTTTAATGCTTCTGTCGGAAAGATTTTGCAAGAGCAGATCAGTCGTTATAGCTCATCTGCATTTTGTTTCGGATTCCTCATTAGGTTTGAAGGGAAGCACAGTTACGAAATAAATGTTTATTAAAGTTTCTGGAAAATTTGCGAGTTGAAACGGGATGTATGTATCTGTAATGAAATATGCTGGTATTTGCTGGGCAGCTGCACACTGATTGCTTCCCCAGATTAAATCTCGTATTAGTTCTTTCAGCTGAGAAATGGCCCTGAAAAGTTTTCGGACAGACGTAAGCTTTAGGGATTTAACCATTTTGTTCCCACAGCAGGCAATCACGCTTTCGAACCAGTGTGGCAAAATCAGCGCTACTTGCGTTCATACAAGGGTTGATCCCAAGAGGATCGCCTTTCTCATTTCATCTGCCTCACACTAATGCGCTGTACATTATGATTGAATGAGCGCATTATCTTACAGTGTTCTTTATTTCAGTTGCTTCGCTCAATAACGGTGATGGTTAAGTTCTGTTGTTCCTTTCGTGCTAGCTCCTCACTTTCGGAGTGCTCTCTTCCATATGCTCTTACGTTATTACTGCTTTGTTTATTGCGTGTTGCAGCAAGCTGCCTCAGAGGAGAGCTAGCTTCCTATGCTTGTTTTAGCGTAGCAGCGAAATAAAGTTATCGGCAATTCAACACATTCGAAAAACGTCTGACGTTTAAGGCCTTTTCGATTGCTTTGTTTCACTATATGCATGAATTTCACTGGCGGTAGATGCAGCGGCGTACGTGTACGTGTACTTGCCGGTGAAAAAAAAAAATAATGCGACCGATGAAGCTTCAAACCTATTTTGCAAGATTTAGTGCGTAGTAACAGCCAGGGATGGTAACGGGAGAGGCAAAAAAAAAAAAAAAGAGTCGGAATGGACTGTGACGATGCACGCAATCTTTCTCTTTGCGACTTGCACCTATTTTTTTATCAATCTCCCACGCGCAAGCAAGGAAGCGGAAAGCCAGCGCCGGAGGGAGCAGGGGGGGGGGGGGGGGCACTTCTCTGCCAACAACCGCGCTCGTCGCTCGTCCGCACAGTCTCTTATCTCTCCCACGCTCAAGCAAGGAAGCGGGAAGCCAGCGCCGGAGGGAGCGGGGGGGGGGGGGGGGGCGCACTTCTACGCTGCCAACAACCGCGCTCGTCGTTCATTCGACCGCACCGTCTCTTATCTCCACACGGCTCTGACCTTTATGCGCCGTGCATTCGCCGCTCAGTTTCCGTTGAAGCGATAGACCGCATGTACCTTCGCCCGCTGCGCGGCGTATGCGCTCGCTGCCAGCGTTTTGACAGTCGTTGGCTACAGTCATCAGTGTGATCTATTCATGTTTGTTTGTGCGCGCTCACACAACGCTTGTTCATTCAGTTAGTAATAGTCGGGCCACATTTTCCAACGCACGCTACACATGCAATGCTGCCCAGATCGGCAGTGCAGCACTACAGGTGTGTCCCTTCGCACGCGCTGCCCATGGTAAGCGCTTCTCATCAACACCACCGTACAGACTATATGAAGGTTTCTTATAGTTTGCTGTGTTAGATAAACAATAAACGTTTCGTACAGGTGCTTTGGAGGGCGAGCTGCGGCGTACCGACTCAAATGACTGAGAGATGAGAAATACACTTTATAGATGTTGCTGCAGTGGCACGTCGCATCTTGCTCGCGTTAGGAGTCACCTTTAAGCTGAGATTGCGAACCGAAAGTAGATTTAAACCCGTCTGAAGCACAGAAAACTATCTCGATTGATGGTAAGCCTTCATTAGCATGCGAATAAGCAAATATATATATATATATATATATATATATATATATATATATATATATATATATTCACTCGCCATGCCGGCTCGGCGAAAGTATATGTCCAGCGATGCTGTTGAAAACCACCACTACAACTGCTGACGGGGTTATGCAATGCTTTATTGCTTTAGATTAATGGTACTTTAGAGTAACGGTAGTTTTTGCCGTAATTGTAATTTTGACAGCACGACGCCGCTGGTCGTACTGCCGTTTCTCTAGCCTCTTTGCCGCTCCTCGTAAGCTGCCGTCGCCGCTGCAGCTAGCGCAACATTGAACTTTACGGGAAACGTATGCGGGGAGCGCTACGTGCTTCGCGTTGTTATCAGGAGTGCCTTATCATTAATTACGTGGTTTGGATGCCTGTTTTGTGCTTGTTCTTTATTGCAACGAATGCCGTTCTGTATGTCGTATATACGTGATTCGAAAGAATGCATGCACTTTTCGCTTCACTTTGCCGAGTGCTTGAAGCCTGCATCACCTCTGCTGAATGTCGGCCCGGTATTTCACTACATCCGGGATCGGCCCACAATTTCGGTCACGCAAGCGGACATGAAAAATGTCGACCAACGACAGGTTAACAGCCTCGCTGTAAAACGAATAAGTCTGTGGGCGTGCATCTCTATGAAGGAGCTTGATTGAGAATATATATATAGGGTCTGTTCGTGTCGGATTCAGTACTCCCATGAGAGATATGTCATGAATATGTTGTTATACTTGGCGCAGCGTGAGAAATGTGAAACAAGCGACGAGCTGAGGCCGACAAGCGCTACCTCCTCGTCCGCGTCTTACACTGCGCCAAGAAGACTTTCTGTTCAGAAGACTTTCTCAAGATACTTCTGTTCCTTTGAAATATGTCATCTAAACAGCCTCCGCCACCATTTTTTACAGAAACGGCAATTGAACGCTGGAAACTGTGTTTGCCTTTGCCCACCGCCCATTCCGTTACGCTGACAACGTCGATTGACATCACTGACTTTATTATGTCGCCATCAGGCCGTTTCCTAATCCTTTATTGTGGGAAGAAAAATAATATTTTGTCGCAACCGGCCACCATTGGTATTCGAGCCCGTGTCACTGCACGTAATTCTTGATCGTCGTAGCTCGTATAAACAACGTCGACAGCACAATAGAGCGTACACCACAATGATGATGATTATGAGCCTCATACCCACATAGCAAGGTGCACCAAGAATTATGTGGCTCGTGGAAAACATAGTCGAAAGCTTGGACGTTCTCCTAATGAATGATGGAAGCAAGAAATATGAGTGTTCTGCCGGAATTCTCGCAACCTTTAACAATGACCATGAGGCAACCTCACAATGATGACACACAAAATAGTGAGTGAGTGAATGAACCTCATTACCGAGACCAAGCTGGTAATGTCTGAAGGTGGGCCGCCACCCTATTCCAGGTAGTCCTGTGCTGATAACCTAGGCCTGTTCACCAGCCGTAGATAGTCCTCAGGTCTTGGGCTTGTCAGCTGGGCCTCCCACTGGTCTTATGTTGGTGCTTGGATGGGCGTTGTCCGCAGGTTCTTTTTGCATTCCCAGACCATGTGGTAAAGGGTGTTTAGTGTATTGCAGAATTAGCAGTCTCTTGCATATGTTGCATCGTGTGCAGTAGAGTGCCGTGGAGATAATTACCCATCTGAAGTCGGCGTAGTATGGTGGCGTCTTCTCTGTTAAGCTTGCAGTGTGGCGGCGGATATTCACTCCTGTTCTTGTAATGTTCCAGAATGTTGTAGTATTTGCTTTGTATGATTTCGTCTTGGTCTGACAGTAGACGATGTCCTGGTGGGGGTGCCTGGCGTGGATCCTCTCGGGCTTCACCGTGAGCCGCTTGGTTTCCCACCAAGGATTCGTGTCCCGGAGTCCACATTGTACGTTTCAGGGATGTCTCGGTTATTGATGATGTTGAGTGCGGTCTTGCTAATTCTTCCTGTCCGAAAATGGTAACAGGCTGCCTGTAAGTCTGTGACGACGATGACTGGCACGTCCTATCGGTAGGTCCCTATGGCCATTGCAATGGCGACCTGTTCGGCTACTTCAACGCCCCTAGCAACTATAGTGATGCAGCTGCTGTCTCTCTTCGATCTGCTTGTTGATAGCACAGGTAACATATCTCCCTGGCTTGTATCTGGCGGCGTCCGTATGCCTTATTTATACCTTGTTGCTTTCTTTGTTTAGCATTTTTTTTTTGTAGCGCGGTGACTCTCGCTTGCCTTCTCTCTGTGTTGTATTCTGGGTGCATGTTTCTTGGTATGTGTGCTACGTGTATCCTTGCTCTCAGGGTCGGGGGCACACGTTGTGGTCTGTTGTGTTCTTATTCGAGAGGGTATCCAAGTCTTCTAAGCAGAGTTCTACCGGAAGTGGTAAGATTTAGTCTTTCGATTTGGTTCGTCTTGTGAGCCTCCGCCAATTCTTCCCAGGTTTTATGCACTCCTAGTTTTAGCAGTTTTTCTGTTGACGTGGTGGGTGGTAGACCTCTTGCCAATTTGTACGCGTATCTTTCTTATCAGTAGGTTCAACTTGTCTGTGAAAAAAATAAACGTAATGCGCCAAGATTCTCTGACAAATATTTTCATATCTTATTTATTTACACCGCCTAAAAGAAAAAGGTAAAGTTGTTCGCTGAACAGTTGCAAACGCCCACTTCCGGGAAAGTATACATTTGAAGTAAATGAAATTAGTTCACTTACACAGGGGAAGTCAGAGAAAGGTATAGTTTCTCCAGGTATTCAGGAATTCACCATCATGCACGACTCTACCATACAAAACAGATATTGCGTAAATTCCAAAGAATATGGTGTTATTTATTGTTTATCTCAACACCCCTTTCTCTGGTATCATGGAATGTAAAATCGATGTTTAAATACTATGCCGACTGTATCGACATATTAAGTTGTTATTTTAAATAATACATTATTCTGCGGCCGGGTTGCTCGGGTTCTACGGCGCCTTGCAGCGTAGCCGCATTCTACGTCCACAGTGCACGACGTCCGTGGTCCTTGTTCGAACAGCCCACGCGGCTGGAGGTTTGATGGACGTGGCCTGGATTGCGCCGTGCCAGCTTTTGTCGCGAACTGTGCAGAACCCGTACCTCGTGACGCCCGGGGTCGTTGCCTCTCGTCGGAGTCTGGTAGCGTGTTGGTTTCCAGGCGGACCGCAGGTCCACGCCGGTACCATCCCACGGGGCATAGAGCGGACAAGTTGGTCTCGTATACTGCGTGAATGCGGCACAGATTCGGTCGGCATCGTGGCACTCGGGGTCCAGGGGAATGTATCCGGAAACTCGACCATATCTTGGACGTAGGCTTCACGCACGGGACCGTCGAACCAACGTGGCTGCTGTGTGCTTTTTATTGCGATATACAAGGTGTCCCAGCTATCACGCAGCACGATTTAAAAAAAAAAGTGAACGGCGTTACGCGAAGCAAACATAGTTCGTATTGTTTCCAGTGCAGTGGAGTAGCCGCCAGTAATTTTTTCGTTACTGAGATTTAATTAGGTAATTGTAATTAATTATCTAACTCGAGAATTACTGTCCTAATTATCAAAGTGTCAATGAGAAAATTGTAGAGCATCATGAAAAACTCCCAATACAGCTTTTTGTTGCTCAGTACGTGCTACATAAAAATGTTTTTCCGAGCGTGAAAGAAGCCCGCGAATACAGGCAAAGTTCCTCGAGCGACCTGTCGCACGGCAATTCTGCGTGTATTCGCGGGCTCCTTTCACACTTGGAAAAACACATTTATGTAGCACGTATTGAGCAACAGAAAGCTGTATCGGGAGTTTTTCATGTTGCTCTACAACTTTCTGATTGACACTTTCAAATTAGGACAGTACTTCTAGAGTTCGATAATTATTTACAGTTACCTAATGGACCTTTTTCACGATGGAGGAGCGCCTCTAGCGGCGAGAGGCGAAAGCGCGAATGGGGGCTTACGGAGCCCCTCACCCTCTCACGTGGTGGCTCTTTCTCTCTGACCAACGCGACCGCTCTGGTTCGCGTACGCTTTGTGCAGAGTATCTACCTCACGTTTCGGCCTCTTAGACCGTTTTTGCAAGAACGCGGTAGAGCACCTCGACTTCTTGTAAAGCAGCTCGCCTGCTCTCGCGGAGCATTTGCAGCATGTTTTCGGCGGAAGGCATGAAGAAGCTTCGCGATTCCAGCGGCCAGTGGAGCACCGATTTGTCGTCCGTCCCACAGGTGATGAGCGACATGATCGACAGCCATTTGGGCGAGTCACACCGCCAGCTACTAAAGGGCTGGATGTTTAATGAAGAGCGGTACATTCGCTGCATCGAGTGTATGCGTGCGCGAAGATCGATGGTACGTAGTCTGGGTGGGTGATGAATCGTGATGGCGTGCCTGCGAGAATAAAACCAACCATTCAAACCTGTGATGCATTGCTTAAAGATTTCACTGCTACTCTTACGCTTGCGACAAAAAACCGACGTAGATAGAAGTAAGTGTGCGCGGTAAGCACTTCGATGGCCCTCTGGTGCGGTATACCGTTAGAAAATGCTCCAAATCCACTTTCTGTTTATTAGACACACCGTAGTGCATGGCTCCTGATAATATTGATCACATCAGGTTCTTTAACGCGCACTACAACGCAAGTAGATGTGTTTTTACGCTTCATTTCTATCGAAATGCGGTCGCCGCGGGCGGGATTCGATCCCGCGATCTCGCGCTCAGCAGCAAAACGCTGTAGCCGACCGAGCCACCGCGGCATCGCCGCAGCCGCATGGCAGACGTGGTATTCAATAAATTGCAGGTGAAAACAAATCATAGTGTCTATTGAGTGCCACAAACGCGGGAGTTTTCCACGGCGATCCGTCAGGGTTCGCGCGACGTATGACGTGAATCCATTTTCTTCGTCTCCCTTCCTGAAGGGATGCGGCTGTAAATGTGAAAAATCTCACGTTCGGAGGCCTGCCGCTGGAATTTGTGCAGCCTACGGCCACACATCGTTGAGGCGTCACAATAATATGATTGCAATCCCGTCGTTAGCTGCGTAAAAACGCAAGTGAAGATTGCCAGGCACGCGACGTAAAAAGCCTCTCCGGACGCGCCACCACGGGAAGTCGCCTCGGCTGCGTCGAACGGAGAGAGAGAGAGAGAGAGACCGGAAGCCACCAAAAATGCTTTGGTCGCTTGCCCGCGAGAGGCGCCGTCAATCATTTCCGGTGCGCATGCGCAGAAGACTCCCGTGAAAAAGGCCCATTAAATCTCAGTAACGAAAAAATTACTGGTGGCTACTCCAGTGCATTGGAAACAATACGCACTAGGTTTGCTTCGCGTAACGCCGTTACTCTTTTTTTAAATCGTGCTGCGTGATAGCTGGGACACCCTGTATAATATGGATACTGCAAGTGCATTGATGCCGCGGAAGTCGCCCGCCGTCACCGTGATGTTCTGTTTAAAGTCCAAACACGATAATATCATCCCTGCGCCGTATGCTGTATGTGCGAGTGAGAGCTTGCGAGGTACAGCCGACGATCGCGGCTAAATTTCGTGCGAGGAAGGCTAAGCGGAAGCGCACCCTCTTCTGTCGCACGCGAGGCACGGGGGAGGGGGAGGCGAGGGAGGGGGGGGGGAGTTCTACACCAGCGGCTGCTGCTTACGGCGGGGCCGCGCGGGCGCCGTATCTTGAAAGCGATCTGCGACGTGGACAAAGTGCGCACCCGCGCAGGCCTCATCTTCAAAGTGGTCTGCGCTGTTCGCAAAGTGCGCCTGGTGACGGTAGCTTCGTATGGGCTGTGCGCTCGACGTTTCGTTCGTGTTGAAGTGAGGGAGACAGCACAAAGATCAATTCGCTATCTGCTGCTGCCGCGATTTCTCACTCCAGCATTTTGACAGCGAGTTTCCGCGGTCACCGAGCGAGATGTGTTCATGTTTACATGTGTGCCCGTGACACCGTGCTTGTTTATTTAATTGGTAAGCGAATGTTTACGAGTTCATACGGCCGATAAAAGTACCATTCTTACTTCCTATAGCTGTCTTCTAATTTACTATCGTAATCGACGCTTCGCCTTTCGGGCGAAACTGGGACTGTATTTTTTCGGTCACCCGTGAGTCCCATCGAAGGCGCTCGGGGACCGCCGCCAACTGCGCGATGCAGTGGCAATAGGTGAGGTCTTCGGGACCACTTACCTATGCGGTGCCAGCTGGGGTCTTCTTTGTCTTGTTTCCTAAACATTGACGCATACCGACTACGGAGGATTGGCCAAGAAGCAGGCGGTTTCAACTATGTTTATGAGAAATTTAACAAAAACTAAACCTGCATAGCCGTCGTTAGAAAAATACTATTAAGAACTTTGAGATAAAGCAATTTCGTCATAAAGAAGTGAAACTTGTTCTTCTTCCTCTTCCCATTTGGTACAACGCTTCACCGTTTTAGTTTGGTGCCTGTGGGTATGGCGGAACCCATTACGGGGGATCAGCCATGAATCGGGCGGCAGTAGGTAAAAAGGGAAGTAAAGTGAGATGGAATTTTGTAAATTAAGAGTGAGATACTAGATCACTGAATTAGATCGCCTTCGTGGTCGTCTTCCTCTGCGAGGACGGGCTGCTTAATTGAATCCCCGTGCGTTGCACGTGAGCCGACCGACGCGCGCGCCATGGCCGCGGGCCAGAAGCCAGTCAACCCCTGCGTCGACGCTCAAGCTGCCCTTCAGGGCGTTTAGGTGAACTCTGCAAATAACGAGTCGAGTGCGTTTGTCGGGTGGAGGTTGCGTGTCCTGCTCTTGTAAATGCTATCCGGTCGGGCTTAGCGAACATCGAGTCACGCTGAGTGAGCATCGAGTCGGGTTGAGCCAACCCGACTGCATGGGGTAGTTTTACGCGCCCCGACCCATCTGAAACCCACACGCGAACGTGAACGGATCGAATCGGTGGTTAGAAGCCAGCAGTGATTAAACGGACGCGTTGTATTATCTGTGGCCTCGAGAGAGAGTATCGCGAAAATCTCGACCCGTTAAGAAGTGCAAGTTCACGTAAACGCTGTCGAGGCGAGTTGTCTGAGCCCGACTTCTGACCAGACCCGCTCCTGTCGAGTTCGTGTAGACTTAGCTCTTGTGTTTACTTTCCTTTCGCCATTCATCAAGTTTCTGTCCAATAAACCACTTTATTATTCTTCTGATAGCTCTCAGCCATGTCTCAGTCCCTGCATGTCACAATTCTCGTCAGCTTTATTTGCATTATTGATTTCTCACTGTTCCGACTGTATTATAAGAACTCCGCCGAATGTCAAAGAAAACGAATGAGTTCGTAGATGAAAGTTGCATTTACATAATTGATATTCGAAAATGCTTGCGCGTTACGTTGTAATTGTTCTGCGGAGGACACGTTTCCCTCATGCCTACCAGCAGTTCTGCAGTTCTGCCATACAACTATATAATGAAACTTAACTGGTATAAGATCTAGAACAGACACGTAGACGGCGTTTCATAATACCACTGTACCTTTATTATAATAGAATAGGAGCATCTACCGCTGAACTCTCATTGCTTGGACACCTCCAACGCTAGGCGTAATTCGGAAGTGCCTGTGCGCCTTGCCCATGTATCGCTGATAAACCGTGGACTCTTCTACCTTTTCGGAATGCGATTTAACCAGAAAAAAGCTGCTGAAACCGTGGCCATTTTTTTGAGTTATTCTTCAAAAGCTGCGCTATTGTTTTAAAATATAGTTTGAATGCAGTGTCTACCAATGCTAAAATATACGAGAGAGTAACACTTTTGGCCGGTGAGAAGACATTTTGGGTTGAATTTATTTTCTTTATGAAGCAGTGATATCAGTCAGTTTTCATGTGTTATGGAATTTCGTGTTCTTAGTATATAGGGTGTTAGTGACATATTAAGATTCGTTTCTTTCTCTCCTTGAGTAACATTTTGAATTCCGTGTATTCGTTGTTTCTCTTGCTTTATTTTCTTCCGTGACTTGGAATATATTTTTACATTTATTGTTTGGAGAGGAGCACCATCTCTTGGGCAAGCATCTCCTTATTTAGCCTTGCACATCAACAACAACAACAAAAAAAGGGCATGGTGACACAAGAAGATAGAGCTAAATAATGCATTGGGCTGTCGGCCATCGAACAAATGCATGCACGCGTTGAGGGTCAGATTACCGAAGCCTAACAACAATGGGCATGGTCTGGCCTTGGGAGAGAGAGAGACCACTTTGGAACGCCCAGTGCTGATGGCCTTTCATTCCGGATGGAAAACACAACATTGGCCTGCCGGTGCTTCGTAGAGAAGCACATTTTTATGCCGGAACAATTTCGTGGGCACCGGCCAAAACAATGAGCGTCACATAAAAGCTTGCGTGCTACCTTCTTAACGATTGTGAGTACGTCCTTATACGTAAACTAAGAAATCGCTATCCGTGATTGCTTGCTTATGCATGCAGCATTTCTTCCAGGTACACTCGTTTTCACTAGTTGCCTTCCGATGTCTTTATTTTTAGCGTAACCTAACAGTTTTCTCAATATAAAGGCACGAAATGGGCCCTGAACAGCTCTGGGTTCCCAACTTGAGTGGCGCATAATCGGCTCTTTGTGGAATCGGTTTGAAGGGCAATTCGGGAGCGATGTGAAGGGCAATTTCGTATAGATTGCTGTTTATCTAGCTTTTTCCTTGTTGGTGATACCATACTGTGTGAATGATCAGAACACAAAAAGCTTTCATGTTCGCGATTCGTTCCTGGGTGCGCTGTTGGTGTCTTGTTTTTTTTTTTATCTGCAAGGTGACTTTGTGAGCTACTGCATCCTAGAGCTGGCAGAAACGTAGATTTACTAGATATAGCGCGATATTCTTATGAGTACAACTGAAGAGCGCCGCACGTTTACGTTGCACACTTTTGTTTTCTAACTATACCTCAAATGCTGTGCTCATGGCACAGCATTTTTTATTGGCAAAAATTAAATGAATTTCAGTGTCACGCAATGACGTAACCAATGAATGGAGAAGTAAGGTGACGATATTTCATGGCTTTTAAAAAAAGAAACACAATTAGATTATACTAGGACTTAGCCAATACCCTAGAACTTACTTCGATGTAAAAAGTAGGTAAGAGTAGTGTCTGCCCTCCAAAGCCAGAACGCTTTTCAGGGTAGGCAAAATGCACTTATGTTTGTGCTTGTAAAAACGAAGTGATACGTGTCCCCTTGCCGTGCCTTTATTCCTGGGAATACCATCCAAGCATATTTTAATGTAAAATACGTCGCTGTCGCCACGTACGATCTGCGCAATGTGAGAAAGAGAACTCCGCGTTACCGAGGCTCACTCGGTAGCGCGCTGGAATGCGGCCCCGCACAGTTGGCGCTCGGCCGTCAGCAGATGCACATCGCTCCCGGGCAAGTCCGGACACGTGTCGCGCGTTCCGATTGTCGGATCATTTGCATTCTGCACGCCGTATGGTTAAATGTAACGATGGACGCTGCCTCTTCTACCAAGGGTACGAGCGATCCTGTACAAGAGCGTCGACGGAACAATGCCGAGGCTGTGCGACGAAGACGTGCAGCCGAAACGAACGAACAAAGACAACGCCCTTTGGCAGCGGTTGCGGATTCTCTATCGTTTCTGCTTAGCTGCTCCTGTCCATAAATACGTCACTCCCAGCCAAGTTTTCTTTCTACTGACCGTGCCTGATAGTCAAAGATGCTCTTGACACTTTGAATTTACTCTTTCCCACTTGGCCCCCTGATGTATGAGCATTCCGCCCCCCCCCCTCTCTTTCTTTCCAATTTGGTTCGGTTGCACCCTTCCCAGACATAATTCTTAATCATTGGTGGGGAAGACGAAGACGAAGTTCCGGCAGAACGCGCTCATTCATATGGGCTCCGCCGACTATCAACGTTTTAGCCGAAAGCTCGTCAAGTGCACCTGCCTCGATTATCCCATCGGATTCCACTCGACCAAAGCTGCGTTTCAAGACCAAGTTCAAGTCCGTGAGTGATTATTTCGTCATCCCGCGCGACTTTGAAAATTCGAAGCGGCGGAAGCCCCGTTAGGCCTTGATAGGCTTAGCGCGTCAGCGACCGCCTCCCCACTTGCTAATACCCGGATCGCCCCTACCGAGCGTAGGAGATGACTTCATCAGAAGATATGGATCTCCAAATAACCCCCCCCCCCCCCCCCCCCCCCGCATCCGAATAACAACGCGGACGAAAACGGGGACACAAGACGAATTTCCGAAGCGGGGACTAGCAAAAGCCAGGGGATCGCCGCCCACAACCAGGCGACGGACGGCTGGCAGTTAGTTCTATCGCGGCGACAGCGAGAGGCTGCCAAGCACAATGACAAAGAAAAGGCTTCCAACAAGAATAACATTAATGGAGGGCCATCAGCTGGCGGCGCGAAAGGAGACGGGCAAAACAGCGAAACGGGCATTGGTCGTCGCAACATGCGCCCGGCGAGGGGGAAGCCTCTACCACCATTACCGAAGAATGACATAAAAATAATACTGAAACCCCACAAAGGACTAATGCTCAAGGAATACCTGAAAACAGAAATACCACAAGCGATTATTCGCTCTACCGGGTCGATAATCCCAGGAAGCGGACCAAACCAACGAAAAATTACCGGAGAGGACTTCATACTGCGAATCCGAGAGGGGACGAATATCATCATCGTCTCCACACCCTCACTGGAAGTGGCGGACGTCATTCGTCGAATAACATGCATGGAGCTGCGAGGCAAACAACACCCCTTCAACGTGTACGTAGCGGATCCAGATGATAGCTACAAAGGGGTGGTGCACGGATTTCCAGCACACACCGAATCAGCAGATCTCCAGCAACACCTGCGAGTAAGGACCCAAGGAGTGACCATCGAAAGGGCCCGAATGCTTGGAAGTTCAAACACCGCTCTCCTCACCTTCGCGGGCGGCACGCGCCCCAAATGCGTGTACTACATGGGAGTAGAAATGCGGTGTACGGAGTACAGGCCTACAGTCCAAATGTGCCTGGAGTGCATGCAAGAGGGACACCGCTCGGACGTGTGTCCGAACCCTAAGAACATATGCCGGTGCTGCGGACTCGAAAATCCACCACCACAAGGACACGAATGTGAAGTAAAGTGCGCCGTGTGCAGGGCGGCGGGGCACGAGACCCGTCGGTGCCCGAACAAACTGATTGCCGCCAAGCGCGGGAAGACGAGTCACCAGTCTCGATCGCGGGAGCGGTCGGAACAGAGGACCAAAAAGGCACCGGGGCGCTGGTTCGAGTCGACGGAGGAGGAGGACCTCTATCGACGCCGATCGAGATCCAGATCGTCACAAGGAGGCACAGCGAAGAGCAGTACCCCTTCAAGGGACCCCTCAGGCTCCAGGGCTTCGCAGCGGTCGAATTCGCCACTGCCTAAAAAACAGCAGGTGAGCTGGGCGAGGATTGTTTCTCCCACTGCTCCAAAACAAAACACTGGCGAAAATGATAAACGCATTCAGAAATTGGAAAAGGAAAACGCGCGCCTTAGAGAACAGCTCTTAGAAGAAGAACGCAAACGAAAGTCACTAGAGAAGCAGATGTCAGAGTTAGAGGCGCGACTAAATAACAAAATAGAACAGCTGGAAACGCCGCGTCAGACTAAAGAAATAGCCGAAACGAACGCGGCGACAGACATAACCTCGGGCTCCGCACTGTCTCCGACAACTTCAATCGCAAA
This sequence comes from Dermacentor silvarum, assembly GCF_013339745.2. Classification (NCBI taxonomy): domain Eukaryota; kingdom Metazoa; phylum Arthropoda; class Arachnida; order Ixodida; family Ixodidae; genus Dermacentor; species Dermacentor silvarum. The sequence goes on along the minus strand of NC_051159.1, from coordinate 118,031,063 downwards.
TAACGAGCAGACAACAACAGTGCAAATCCAAACAATGATAACGGAAAACCTAAAAATATTCATGCACGACATGATGACGTTAGTCAATCAAAAACTAATGGAATTTCAGCAGCTATGCACGAACGATTTTGAAAAACATAAGGTATTTGTGTCAGAACAACTTAAGGCAGCCACGAAGCCTGTTCCGACCAAAAAACGCGCAATTGCGATTGGGGCGGGTTCGGCAAAAGCTAAAATAAGCCACTGCATAACAGAATCTGATAGCTCGGACGCGGAAACGTCACGGGCATAAAACAAGATTGGGCAACATGGCTAATCAAACTAGGAAACCACAACGAATAACAAATTCAGAACAATTGGAGATCTGGCAATGGAACTGCCGCTCCTTCTCCAGGAAAGCGGCAGCGCTCCGACAGTTTATCAAAAACTTCGAAATCGCTCCGGACGTGATATGTCTGCAGGAGGTCGGAGCCAAGCCGGCCAAAATGCAGGGATACTACACCCTGAGCGATCCCCAAAATTCGAAGGTCGCCACGCTGGTGAGCAAGTCTATAAACGCTCAATTATTAACACTTCCACAAATTGAGGGAGATACTCATTCCATAGTTATCAGTGTGATGCCAAAGAAACGAAGTAAAGCACACACAATAATCACAAACTTGTACAGTCCTCCCAAAAGCAAAGGGGACGATCTACCACAAATTCTCTCGGCAACAAAAGATTTAACGGGCACCAGGGATAAGGCGGTGATAGTGGGGGACTTTAACGCGCCCCATATACTATGGGGATACGCGAAAACATCGCCCAAAGGGTTCCTACTCGAGCGTACCGCCACAGCCTTGTGCTTACGGGCAATCAATCAAATTGGCAAACCGACGCGCACGGGTAACAGCGTCAGCAGAGACACGGCGCCCGACCGTGCATATACAATTAATGTCAGAGACGTACAATGGGTTTCCCTCGACGAAAACCTGGGAAGCGATCATGACATAATCAGAATAGCGCTCTCCACACCCAACATACGTAGAACAATAGGAACCACCAAGCTAACCGATTGGCCTCGTTATAGAAAACTCCAGAGGGCACAGGAGGATTCAGATACCGCCCCGACCAACATGCGGGAATGGACTAAATTCCTTCAACAAGTGCACGGGGACACCACCAAAGCCATAGAGCGCACAGCGGAGGCGCCGGTGATAGACTCTCACCTAGTCAGCTTATGGGAAGAGAGGCGGAAACTCGTGAAGAGGTGGAAAAGACAGCGCCTAAACAAACACCTAAGACAACGCATCGCTCTATTGGCAGAGCAAGCCCAAGGCCACGCCAACGAGCTAGCTAAAAACGAGTGGGCGACCTTCTGCGGAAACCTATCTGGGACACTGGGAACGACCAGTACGTGGCGAATACTCCGGAGTATGCTAGACCCAATGAGCACACGTACTGAGAATAACAAGAAGCTCCAAATTATAGCAGACAATTTCGAGGGTACAGATCAAGAATTAGTCGACGTCCTTCAGAACAAATACATAGGACCCTCACCCGCGGCGGCATCACCCTACACGGCGAGACCGTACGCGGGAGAGGCCAACCCTAAATTAGACGAAGAAATAACATACGCGGAAGTGTACGAAGCGGCGCAAGCCGCAGTTAAAAACTCGGCACCGGGCCCAGACATAATCACAAATTCAATGATTCGAAACATGGATTCGGTGGCCCTAGCGAAAATAACAAAGGTTTTCAATAGCGAGTACTGGGCCAAGGGAGATTTGCCCCAAGAATGGAAATTGGCTAAAATAATCATGATCCCCAAACCGAAAAAGAATCCCTCGATCGATACCCTCCGGCCGGTATCGCTCACGTCCTGCCTCGGTAAGCTCTATGAGAGGGTGATCCACAGCAGACTACAGCGATACCTGGAAGAGCGGAGCTGGTTCCCAGACTCCATGATAGGATTTCGCACAGGTTTATCGTGTCAAGACGCGTTCCTCCTACTAAGGGACGAGATTCTAACCAATATTCCGTACGGTGACGAGAGACTAGTCCTAGCACTAGACCTCAAAGGAGCCTTCGACAATGTCTCTCACGGCGCAATACTCGAGGAACTCGAACGCTCGGGTTGTGGTGAGCGCACCTACAATTACATAAGGGCATTTCTTTCCAACCGCGAGGCCAGCATCAGTATTGGCCAAATCACATCGCAGATATTTAAAATGCCGAGCAAAGGAACCCCTCAAGGAGCGATAATATCTCCTCTGTTCTTCAACATGGCCATGTATCCCACCCGCTATAGGGCCACATGCCCTTGGTGCGGTGGCATACCTACACTAATACATGTGACCTGGGAGTGTAGTAAGCACCCTCATAGGCCCACTAATAATATCTCAATGGAGCAGGGGGAGGCACAGCTCGCCCGTTCCGACTTGGCAGGACAAAAGTCCTTAATTAGCCAGGTCAGGCAGGCGGCAGAGGCCAGTGGGGCCCTGGACTGAGGGGCTCCGACCACCGCTATACTTAAAATATTTTCCAGCCAAATAAAGTTTCTATATATATATATATAATCATTGGTGGCTCTTCTAAGTCTCTAAGGTACGTTTCTGGAACCGCGTACACACCTATTTGCTCTCTATTTAACTGCTCCTCAACCTCTAACCACTTTTCCTTTCTTCTACCACCCTGCATGTTTATGTAACATGTTGCACAGCGAGCTCCTTTCTTTGTCGTTCTTCTGTTGCTACCGGTGCTGTTAGTCAGAGGTTCCCCTAGGGTACCTTCTTCATTGCTGCTTACCCTGGCTTCCTGAGTGCCCGTGGGCCCCCCCAAAAAGCAATTGCACGACCAGAGATTTGCCAGTCCACTTCACGTCCAAGCCTGTGATCGAAGTGGATTCCGTCTTTTTGAAAGCCCCCATACCTTTTCACTTCCCTGTTGACTTCCACAACTTCGAAATCTGTCTCTCGGCTCACTTGCCAATTTCCAAATCGCCTTATTAGTGGCCGCAACTGTTCTTTGTACGTTAATGTCACGTAAGGTTTCTTCATGTCGTTTAATACCGGGTAAAAGTTGTAATTGCATCTGTGGGTCCATGGCATATAGGCGCCGGTTGGTAAACTCTGGTGTATTCCATTTTCTTAGAGTTATAGTATGGGGAAACCTTACTGTGCCGCCTGCGATTAGGAGTTTCCTTTACAAACTCCTATTCATTCCTAATTGGAATGGCGGACAGTGCCAACTGCAGCACATGTGGTGTTGAGGAAACCACCAGACATCTCTTATGTGACTGCCCTAGATACAAAGAGAGGATTGCCCTTCGGACTGCTTTGGGGCACTTAGACGACAGGCCTTTTACGGAGGAGAAGATCTTGGGCCCGTGGCCTCGTGCGTCTTCTATGTACAGGGCTACAAAGGCGCTGCTGCGTTTTTTGAAGTGCACAAGCCTGTATGACGGCCTGTGACGAAACTCAGCGATGAACGCCTGACTGTAACTGTGCAAGGTGTGAACTGTGAACTTTTCTCTTACTTTTCCTCTTTCAATCCCTTCTCCCCCTTCCCCAGTGCAGGGTAGCCTACCGGGCTCAGCCTGGTTAACCTCCCTGCTTTTCCCTTATGACTTCTCTCTCTCTCTCTCTTAATGTCACGTACAGGTACCTCCTGCACAGTGCATACCACAATCTGCACCCGTGGAGACACCTCGCGTAAGTCGTCTACACCCTTCGCCAAACGCTTGGCTAGTCCTGCCCCTTTCCTGATCAGCACGTCCTTTAGGCCGCCCGCTACTATTACAAGGTTGCGTGCCTGCGCATTCTCCGCAAGATTTTCTCTAGCTCGCTCCATGACATCGGCCAATGTCCTCCCTGGAAACGTCCCTACCACCACTCTTTTGTCGCCTTTCACCCGCTCCACAATTGCCTCTGAGCACCTAGACAGATTTGAGTCACCGGTGATTATGACCTTTTCACTCCCCCCCCCCCCCCCCCCCTTCTGATGAGATCGCGCCCTACTTTCATTTTTCCTCCTTGTCCGCGTGATTCGGATTCGACAAAGGGCATTGACCCCTGTGTTCCTGCTTACCCTTCGCGGCAACTTCAAGGTAGGTGACCCTCCTTCCAGCTGACCCCCCCCCCCCCCCCTGCATGTTCCACGAACTTTATGCACTATGTGAGCACTTCCGGTCCTGTCTCGCCGGGGGCGGTGTTTCATCGTCACTACCATTTTCGTTCCTATTGGCGGCCCTGTTCAATTTTTCCTCGGCTGCTTGCAGTCTTTCTTCCACTGCCTTCCGTGCATCACGTTCCATGTTCAGTTCATTTCTCAGCTCTGCGATCCGATTCAGAAGCTCATTCTGGACATCCTCCATTTTCTTTAGCCTAGCATTGACATCACAGTGCTTGTCGATTGGCTCAGTTTCCACGCTATTCTCATCGGTCCGCTCGTCTACCTGTTGCATTTGCACTCTACCGGTTGCACTTGGCGTCTACATGTTGCACTTGGCGTTCTCAAAGGCTATCACCAAACCTGCCGAAGCACGTACCTACAAAAGGCCGATACGCACAGAACCTAAAGCCTTAAAATGCCAGAGTTTATTTATCCGCAACTAGTCACAAAGTATCTGCAATAAATGTCGAGCAGACTTAATTTATGACACACGCTCGCACATGTTCGGACACGTGGCCACGCTCTGATGGTCCTACAAAAGCAATATTCTCGATACAAATGCACACACGCTAAATACACTAATAGCTAATATCCTTAGAACTTCCAACCTACTATTTCAAGACTAAAAGACTTAACGTACCACGCGGTCGCACATGTTGAAACACGTGTCAGGAAAAGACGTTCAGACTGTCCTAAAAAAAAACGGAATACACCAGATACACACACGAAGAAGAAAATAAAAAAGAACAATATCTGATAGCCCTGCCGCTTCCAACCTACTATTTAAAGGCTAAAAAAAAACATGAAGTCTAACAACAGTAGCAAGCTGAAAGCACGCACAAAAAAAAAAAAAAAAAAAAAAAAAAAAAAAAAAAAAAAAAAAAAAAACTAGTGTTTTCATCGCCGCCACGGAGCCCCCAGAAACAAGTCCGTCGACCACGAGTGTCCATCGACTGTCCACCCATATATCTCCCTCAGCAGCTCCACGAAATCGTCATCTATGCCTTCGTGCTTAAGAATATCCCATAACAATTCTCTGTCTGCGTTGTCATAGGCTCCTTTAATATCTAGAAATGCTACCGACAAAGGTCTATTCTGAGCTCTACTGAAATCTCCATGCACTGGGTTTGTACAAACATATTAACCTTTAAACGTCTGCCGGGCCTATATCCGTTCCGGAGTTCCCCCAGTATATCATTTTTCTCCACCCACTTCGACAGTTCTAATTTTATGGCTTGCATTGTGATTCTATATATAACCGACGTTACTGTAACTGGCATGTACGAGCTCGTCTTATCTCTATCTCCTTTACCTCTGTAGATGAGGTTCATCTTGCTTTCGCGCCATCCAACTAGATTTTTCTTCGTTCTAATCACTTGCTCTATGGCATTAGTCTGCAGTGCCTTGCTTTTTGGACCGAGGTTTTTGATTAGCTGTATTGGCATTTCACCGGGTCCTGCTACCGTGTTGTTAAGGACAATTTCTGCTGCCCTTTTCCAATAAAAGCTTTCTATGCTAAATTTTGATTTCTCAGGCTTCCCAATTATTTCTGGATCTGTTTGAGTCTAAACTACGCTTTCTTTCGTGCCGAAGTTATCCCTAGTAACTTCTGTGATGTACATCAGCACATCTTCTCCTGCGTAGATTTTACCGTCTTCATGCCTCAAAGCTGTTTGCGAGTTTTTAGTTGGAGCTCCGAGTGCTTTTATATGGTTGCAGAGTCTTGTTGGGGCACCTTTGTTTCTTTTGCGGATGTCGTGCACCTAACGTTCACTTGCGCATTTAATTTTTTCTTGCACGAGCTCACCGCCACCCTTTTCTTTTCTGGGTGTTTCTTCCAACCAAGGAGCAGCTCTTCTTCGTGGAACCCCAACGTTTTTGCTTCTAGTTGATCCTTAGACGCCTGCTTAGGCTCTTCTATAGACCGTTTTTTCATGGGCGCCGCCATTGCTTAGGTAGTGGCGCCATCTATGGGCAGTTGGCATGCTGGCTTGGGCGAACGCCCGTGTTGTGTGCTGTGGTATATGCTCGGCGGCAGTTTCTGGTGGATTTATTCACTCTCCCGCGGTCTATTTAGCATGCAATGACGTCTTCTATGTGGGGAACGGTCCTGTAAGGCGTAGTGAAGGAATTTAAGTCTGAAATAATTAGGCGGCTGGAGTTTCTGCTGGCGTTAGGGCGGACGGAGACACCCAGCGCGAGGTGTGCGCGTTTGTTTGAGTTTACAATCAGCCTCGAATATCAGTTAAGTGTTTCTGAAAATTAGATTCACAAATGTTACCTTACTGCAGCATTCTTAACACTGTAATTCTAAGCTCTGGTTTAGCTGCAACGAGTAGTTACGAAACATTTGACGATCCTAATAACGTGGGTACCGTTCTGCTGGCGAATAAGTTGTGCTGTTTACTTTGACAAGCGTTCAAGTTGTTATTTGCAGATACATTGGGCGACTGCCTTGCTTGTTGGGCAAGGTTTCCGCCCACAAATAAAATAGTTTGGTTAATAATAACCGCTTACCGTACAGTGTGAATCACACTTTTCGAGTGGTCAAACGACCAGCTGCAGACTGCGTGAGCGTCCGAGGCAGTACTAAATGCTGTGTTTTAGATCTGTTTGTTCTATATAGCGCACGGTCCAAGTGGTCCAAGCATGCGGCACGACCATGTGAAGTCTTATTGCGTCGTTATCCCGTGTTCTGTTTTATTTTGCCGCAAAATGAGGACATATGAACTCGTTTTTTTTTTAGTCTCGTAAGTTCAGTCATCTACGACGCATTCACCCATCTTACGGAAATCGTGTCCTTACAAATAGCTGTTGGATTCTCTTTATGCTATCCCCTTTGTATATTGTGCCTTAGAGGGCAAAAAAGGCAATGCCGATCGAAGCACGAAGCTTGTGTGTATCATGTTGGTTTGCCAATCGCAGTGCTCGCTGTGTTGAGCAAAGCCTTCGGCCTCTTGCAGGAGGCTAACGTAAACATAGTGATTTGAAGTCTACTAGACTTAAAATGCGTGAGAACGTTGCCGGTGGCTGATGCAAATGTTTTACAACAAGTCGTCGTCGAGTGAAAACCGATACATCCAACATAGTTCACAACACATACACACACCGCGGCTGATGACGAGCGTCGCATTTTTGCACACCCAAGAGAAATTTCCAGATACTGTAGCTACTGATGCACCTAAAGGCTACACAGTGGTTGTTCGACAACCTCGCAAGAACTGACATCCCGTAAATTGCACTCAGAACTAGCTAAAACACCTCCAAATCGTTCCGCAGCGAGCGACCGGCAACACATTCAAGGCGCACCGCGCTGGCTCGCCCAAGCTAGAGAGGAGGAAAGGCTCGTCGCGCGCCCTTTCCTCCTCGCCCGATGAAAAGGTCTATAGCTGGCTTTATTTCCTTGTTCCACCACTTACGTGGTTTCTTCTTTCCAATCCAATAATTCTTTTTCCGCGTCTCTCTTATTTCCTTCTGCATAGCGTCTACCAGTTCCTTATATTCCCAGACCTGCTGTAGGAAAAGTTTCAATTTTCTTCTCTATGTTTTTTTCGATGTCTGTTGTTTGCTCTTCATTCATGTTTAGAAATTCTGATGCTATTGGTTCGTGTTTTGCGTCAGTATTTCTCCCAAACTTTAATGTTAAACTTCTATGATCGTTACCCAGGCTGTTTTTTTTTTTCATTTTCGTCTTTTAGCATTTCTGGTTGTTCGTAGAAAATTTCTGAGTCAATATACGACTGCCTGTTTCGCATTGCCACGTTACCTGTCCATGACACTTATTCTCCCTGTTAACTACTATAATGTTCCGTTCATCACACAGATCCCGTTCTACAGAGAGCCGTTGTAATCAGTCTATCCGTCTAAATCGCCCATATGCGCGTTCATATCTCCCACTAATATCACCTGACCCGATTTCTTGAACTCAATAACTTCTCTTTTAATGCAATCAACCAATTCCTCATTTTTCTCTGCGATCACTACATGTCCACAGATAAGCTACTCCCAGCCACGTCTTTTTGTCTTGTAATCTGCCGATAATCCATAAATGCTCCTTGCATGTTTCTTTTACCCTCTGCCACTTCAGACCTCGCCTATGTAGTATGGCTACACCTTCGCCTTTCCGTGACCAGGTCATTCTATTCCACTCTTCCCATACAAAATTGTATGGGAAGCGGCTATGGGAGCGGCTGCTCCAAATCTCGTAGATGCGTTTCGGTCAAGGCGTACACGCTAATCGCTTCGTCATATAGCTGCGTTTGAATTTCCAGCCATTTTACCTGCTTGCGACCACCCTGCATGCATTATGTAAAAAATTTTACCTTCTCCATCCTTATCCTATGCGCGTCTTTTCCTAACTCTTTGTGGTCTAATTGTTCCCTTTACTGGTGCGTCGCTGCATTCAATACTTGCTTGCTGATTGCCTTGGGCCCGTCCTAAAAAAGCTACAGCCCGCGCCTTGAATCGACGTCCAACCAATGTTGCTACACTTTCGCTAAAATGTATCCCTTCAGGCACAAGAGCGTCTTCGCGGCCGGCTCGGTGCACTTCTCGGTTGATGTCAATGACCGTAAAATTTTGTAATGCTAGTGCATTCGTGGCGGCACCCCGCGGCGGCCGTGGTGTAGCCGACCGCAGCGACCAGTAGCGGCCACGTATGGAAAACCGCTTTATTACGAAATAAATCATCCATAAAAGAGTGAGAATCATGGCTTCTGTTGAAAAGAGAGCGTTTGAGAGAAAGGTGGCTTCGCGCTCCACTTGCGAACTCCACGCACCGCGTACGACAGCGGAACTTGGCTGAGATGTTCACAGCAGGTTATGGTAACCGCGGACTTTGTTATTTCACCAAGCCGGAGGGGTGGTCCTGCAGGGCCCTTAAATCTATTTGAAGAAATCATGCACTCTACATAGCTATATCTTTAAGTTATGTTGCTACAATGCTCGCTAGATACGCATACAAATTATTGACACGTGTAGTTATTTATACTTTTTCCAGGGACTGCATTTCACCAGCTAACAACCTAAAGTCATCGCTCAGCGCAAGATGCGCTTGTATGACTTGGAACTTACTCGAATGTTATCGTTGATTCTGTCTCTTCGGTGTGTTCTCACCAAACTTTGTGTAATCAGATTGTATGCGCGACACGAATTGTGTAGTACTTTCTGGAAGGCACGCGGGCACCAGCGATTTCCCTGGAACGTTCGACGCGTCATGTGTAAAAGCCGACGCGCTTGACCCTCAGGTCAGATTTCGACGATCGCCGACTGCGCTCGCCGCTATCGTTGTGCTTTGAGTGCGGCTTGATTTTGTGAGAACAGGTTCGCCCAGTAAGGAATTCGTTTCGTCATTCACAGTTTTGCTGCTGTGTTCTTCACCGTCACTACAACGCGACAATATTTAAGGTAATAACCGGAGCAAGAACGCAGGATTTACATTATAGCGTATGCTAGCAGTGCGTGCACAAATTCGGCTCCATGAAAACAATGCGGTGGGGCGGATACCATGGACGATGATTGTCAAACAGAATAGCAGAATGCTTCTAATAAGCTATTCGGCTTTTATTTGATAGTATTGGAGCGCTCATGTGAACGAAAACCCATCTGTCGGCTTGTGTACGGCAAAATATGGGGGATGAATGGAGAGTAGAGAAGGTCGACGCAGGGGGAAGGGGAGGAGACACCTGACGTCACGAGAAAGAAAGCGTGCTGGGGGTAAAGGAGCACATGTGCAGCGCGGTTGGAGTGGAAAGGAGGTAGCGCGCCTTATAAGTCATCCGCTCCGGATGAACGGCTTAATGATGGATGGATGGTTGCTACGAGCATCCCTCTTAAAATGGGGCGGCGGCTGCGCGCTACCAAGTTCTATTTTATCGATTTTGTCGAATGTCCTACCCATTTCTATTTACAGACAGTACATGCGCAGCACCAGTTTCTGACATTATTAGGAACTTCGTCAGGATATATATATATATATATATATATATATATATATATATATATATATATATATATATATATATATATATATATATATATGCTACCGCAGGGAGCAGAGTTGTGCATAACTTTCCCGGCGCCGCTCGCACCGCTATTCGTTGAGCGCTATCACGTGGCGCAAAATGACGTCAAATGTTCAACTGCGCCACTGCGAAGCCAACTTTACGGGCGCGCCGCCGACTCTTCGTTTCTGGACCGGCAAGCGTACGTCGAGCGTGCGTTTCATTCTTCGGCTGTGGGTTGCAGGTACGTTATTCCATGATGTTAAGCCAAGGACATTGGGGATGTGTTACGAAACACATCATATTGACACTTGTATTCCAGTATGACGGGGTGCAGCGCACCAAACGGCACACACAGCAGGGAAGGCGGCAAAGCTTTTCACGCGTTGCCGGGCGGACGGACAGACGTGCGCCGGCGACGGGTATGGCTATTGCGTATGTGCCTAGACGGCCGGCTCCGAAGAGGACCAGGATATACGAGGTGAGCTCGCCTTGTAAAGCTACATTTATCTCGTGTAACACCACTGTTAACGCTGAGATGCTTACGCCTGGTATGGACTGAATGCGCTGTTGGATGTCGTATGTGTTCCTTGCCTCTGATGCAACAGGTCGCAAAGCTTTGTAACATAGCTTTGTGGTGAAAGCCTGCTTTAATGGTTTTATTGACTTGATGCAGTGTCTCTAAATACTGGTTCTTCTGCTCTGACGAAGTAGGAAGAGATCAAGAAAGATGTGTTATCATATTACAGTCTGCAATGTGTGAATAATTACTTGGCAAGTTTGCCATCATGATGTGATTATTCTAATAAGAATATCCTGTTGTTACTCTTAATAGCGTGCTGCATTTCCAGTTGCTTTGAATTATGTCCCCATAATCTTCAAGAACAAGCACTCTTGCCCTGCTGCCAGCAGATATTGGTCATCCATTCCCTTGTAAAAAATAAATTTGAGTTAGAAGCTCCTGCATCTTGAATCTTCTACTTTCAGATTTGCTGCTATTAAGCAGCTGTTTAGTGTGCGGTATGAATGCATCGTAACAATAAGCTTTTCATACAGTGTGTGAGAACATTTGAAATGCGTGTAAATCTACGTGCCTGCACCGCATATATCGAAAGCGTGCAAAAAATTTAAATTATACTATGGGGGTTTTACGTGCCAAAACCAGTTCTGATTATGAGGCACGCCGTGGTGGGGGACTCCGGAAATTTGGACCACCTGGGGTTCTTTAACGTGCACCTAAATCTAAGTACACGGGTGTTTTCGCATTTCACCCCCATTGAAATGCGGCCGCCGTGGCCGGGATTCGATCCCGCGACTTCGTGCTCAGCAGCCCAACACCATAGCCACTAAGCAACTACGGCGGGTGAAAGCGTGCAGCTGCCGTGAACGACGGTTAGTGATAAATGACACTGTGTTAGTGGTCACTGACATAACTGCAGGCACAATAGATCTCTTGGCGACGATCACTAATCGGCTTGTTTGGGTAGCCAGTTTTCTTTAAACACCCTTTAAAACATTTGTTGCCTTCAGGCCTCGGCGAGAAAACTTCACATGCATGTTGAAAAACATTGCACCGCTTTTTGTTGCAAGATACTGCGCGTTCGCACGCGAACTTTTGACCTGTTCGAGCCACGGGTGTAGCAAGGATTTTATTGCGGGAGAGGGGGCTCCTACCCACCTATATGTACGTTCATGCGTGTGTTTGTATATGTGCGTGCATATATATGTACATAAAAATGTTGTGGGGTTGGAACCCTACCCCTCCTTCGGCTACGTCAATGGTTCGAGCGTAGCCTGCCTTAAAAAGTGCCATCTTGCTCAGCGCTTGCGAACAATTGCCGCATGTAACTCTTGACCAGCAGAGAAAAAAGCATATGGAACACCGTGCGGCATTTCACTTCTGCGCGCGCGACGAGTAGCTTCATTGCATAGCTGGAACATAACGCTGCACCTATGCGCAATCCTGCTCCCTGCGGGAGCATATACAGGGACACCAGTAGAACCCAGTAAAGTCCCTATATAAGAAAAGTACCGCCATCCTTTGATGAGCGCCGCTACTGTCTCTGCTGTATCTCCGATTGGCCGATGATAGCGCGCGCTTTCACTTTATACTTTTTTCCACCTCAGAGCCATGTTGAAAGTCACTCTGCGCAGTCGCAGTCGCCTGCGGCGGCGCGCGCTCGGCCTGAAATTATCAACGTGGATTTTCGAGGGGCACCACCGTTGTCTTCCTCTCGCAAGCAAAAAGTAAAGAAAAAAATCGCGTAATCTCACAGTACGGGCAACCATGGTGGGATGCGAAAGCATCGCGGGGGGTGCGCATCGAGTTTCCGTTTCGTGTCACTTGGCAACACAACCCAATGAAAGTTAGAGTGAGAGAATGTATTGTATTGTTGCTAAACTGGCGTCGAAGCACACCGACGGCCACGTTACGCTGACGTTCGTTCTGGACGCTCCCGACCTTGCTCAGGTTGTTGTCGAACCAAAGCCGGTCGCACACGTTGCAGCTGTGCCCGAAGCTCCGATCGAGGAAGTCGCGCTTGAACCGCGCGTCAGCACCGTCGAAGCCCGGGCGTTGTAATGGCCTCGAAGGTGTTACTGCTCTGACCGCAGACTCGCGTTGCCTCGTCGCTTCGGGATCGGGAGCTGCCGCTCGACGCTGCCGTTGCGCTTCGACTTTCCGAGCCCGGAGTTCGGGGTCGGCTTGATAACGCTGACGTTCCACTTCGGCGTGCCGAGCCCGTGTTGCTTCCGTAGAAGTTTCCTGCCGACGTTGACGTTTACGTTCGGCTTCCCTGGCCCGAAGTTCGGGGTCCGCTTGACGCCGCTGACGTTTGGCTTCCCGAGCCTTCCTCTGCTCCGCGGCGGTGGCGCTGCCGCTGCAACTAGCGCCGACGTTGACGTTGTTCATGGCGTTTCGCACATCGTTGCACAGAGAGAGAATGACGGAAGCACAGCGAACTCGCGCTTTATACTGCGCCGCGACACTTGCGCCGCCTACCAGCGTACCGTTAGAGAGAGAGGGAGAGAGTGTAGAGAGAGAGAGTTATATGCAATGATTTGCTGCGCCGCACCTGTGGCGGAGAGTTACCCCTCCCCGTTGGCGCTGAGCCGTGCTCCCTCAAGGGCTGCAGAAGATAGCGTCAACCTTTCCCTTTCCCCTCAAGAACCACTTATCATCATCATCCTGTGGCGGAGAGGGGAAGAGGGCAGGAGGAGAGCGCTCACCTGCGTAGGAGAGGAGAATGAGGGAGAGAGATGCGCATGCGCAGTATGGGTGCGGACTCCGCAGAACGGACACTGCCCCGAGCATAAGATGCTCTCGCTTCTAAAAAAGCGCCTTAGGAGAGGAGACGGCGGAGGAAAGAGTAGATGGGGGTACTTTTTCGATATAGAGATTTTAGAACCCAGGTAGATTCTAGTACACTCTACACCCAGGTGAACGCCGCGCCACCTTGCGCGGAGGCCATGAAAGAGGATAGGAGGCGGGGTGCGCAGCGCGCTGGAAGGCAGCCCCGCACATTTGGCACTCAGCTGCCAGCGGATGCCCATCGCTACTGGGCAAGTCCGGACACGTGTCACGCGTTCCCATATTTGCGTTAGTCTCTCCGTTTGTATTCCGCGTTGTGTATAGTTCAAGGTAACTATGGGTACGAGCGATCCTGTACAAGAGCGTCGACGGAAGAATGTTGAGACTGTGTGACGAAGACGTGCAGTCGAAACGGACGAGCATATACATGTAGCGGTAGCATTTATCCCCTATCAAAATGCGGCCACCGTGGATGGTATTTGATGCCGCGTGCTTAGCAGCGCGAAGCCTTAGCCACTAAGCAACCACGGCAGGTAAGAGCATTATTGGCGTGTTTTCCTCGTAGGGACCACATCACTAGCGGCCGCCCAGACGACGACGGTGCCGGGCGCTGGCAGTCGACGGGCAAATAAAGAGGCTGACCTTCCAGGCAACAGCAACCGCCGCATTCTGCGGAAACGGTAATGACCGCCAAGGCCAGGCTTCTCCAATTCCTACAAGCTGACCGTCAAGGAGAGCCCACGAATTGCGGCAAGAAGCGAAAGCCGACGACTTCCGTGGGAACAGCGTGGACCCCTGCTTCCCGATTGCCTCATCATTGCATCGTAGGTGGGTTCAAAGGTTGGACATCAGAGGTGGACATCTAGCAAGGTGGTTAGCCATGGGCGGATAAGTGGATAATGTGAACCCTCTGACTGACCGGAGAAAGGTCGTCGAATTCCCTTGTCTGTGGAACTAGGGAAAAGAACTGCGTTTAAAAGGACCTCTGACTAGAATTCGACTATGTGCTTCGATATTTAAACAAACCTCTTGTTTTCGCGCTTACTCCAGGGACGTACTCATCCATTTGCCTGGAGGGTTCCTGGCCTGAACTATGCCACGAGCTACGACAGGTCGCTCATTGGCGTACCCTGAAAACGAAGGGCAAACGCGATCGGCTAGTTTAATGTGCGCTGCTGTGTGCCGTTCGCCGCCGTAAGTATCGAGTAGTCGCATAATCGGGTGTCGCGCATGTTCTCTCTCATTCACGTTGCCTGAACTGCTTAATTCTCGCGTTGCTTTTGTGCTGAAGGTGTTCGTAAGTATTGAGGTCTGCGCTGTTTACGGGCTCTCCGAATTCAACTACAGCGCAACAACATGAAAAACAGCAAACGCGCGGTTAGGCACGCTGTTTAGCACGGCGTCGTACTACCCGAGCCGAAACCGACGATACGCACAAATAAACTGCAAAAAAAAAAAAAAAAAATAGCGCCCGCAGTGCGATTAAACATCGCGTGCTGTGGAGTACAGCATTTACATATGGAGGATAGCTGGCACGGGCCTTGTTTATCTTTATGCCGTTTGTGAACGGCTGTGAAGACGCGTTAGTTGCTTCCCGACAGAGGAAAAAGACCTAACCCACTGGTCCGGAAGACCTTTCACCCCTTGAAGCATTCAATGCGCTGCTCAGATGCTTCGGGACTTGCGAATTGTGCGACCAACCGTGAAAATTGTAGCACGTTGCATTGTGGTAATCTGTGAATTCCGTCCCGTATTTTTATCACTTCTTTAATTTTGTCCCCTTTTATTACCTTTACCACTCTCGCTGTAAAAAAAAAAGTACACATTGACGTCGAGCCGACAACCATAAATGTAAAACAATTAGTAAATTCCACACATGAGAAATAAGGCCGAGATAAGGAACTCAAATAAAAAGATAACGTCATTTAACCTAAACTTGTCGCTAAAATCAAATCTTATCACTGATAGATCACTCTCTGCGAACTCATTACTGGTTGCACCAGCTGGCAAAACGTCCCTCCTTCCTGTGAGGCATCGCGCCACACACTACGTCACGCACAAGTGAAATTACCCCAGAAAGTGATCATTCGATAACACGATCCTAAGGAAGGGGATGTATGAGAGTGAGAATATAGATATAGTTCTAACCCGCAACCAGTTCCTCCAGTGGACACTCCTGTCCACCGCTACAGTCGCCGACTGCGGGGCCTCAGCCCGGAGGTAATCTTCTTGGACAACTCCCCACCAACCGGACCTCTACCTAACGATATGGCAACAGCAGGACCTTCTCAGGTGACTCTGCAGCATCCTCAGACTCCCGAGACATTCCATGGTGATGTTTACGAGGACGTCGAAGATTGGCTCGCGCAATACGAGCGAGTCGCCAAGGCGAATCGGTGGACTGCAGAAGAAAAACTCTCACGCGTCTACTTCGCTCTGGCGGACAGCGCTCGTACGTGGTACGAGAACCGGGAAGCCACACTGACTTCCTGGAATGAGTTTCGACAGCAGCTTTCCACCACCTTCGCAAACAACGATCGTCGCGATTCTGCCCACCAACTAATCGAGTCGCGCATCCAGAAACCGAATGAGAGCGTCGCCATGTTTGCGGAGGACATGACACGCCTGTTCCGCCGCGCTGACCCAGAGATGCCGGAAGCAAAGAAAATCCGCCATCTGATGCGAGGCGTCAAGGAACAACTTTTCGCCGGTCTTCTTCGCAACCCACCGACAACCGTTGCGGAATTCATCTCGGAAGCTACGTCCATCGAACGAGCACTGCAACAACGTTGCCGACCCTTCGATCGCCCAGGCAACGCCTCGAGCAACGTTTCTGCTCTGGCTGCCGGCAATGAGCTTCGTAAGCTCATCCGGGAGGTTGTTCGTGAAGAGATTCGCAACCTCCTTGTGACCCGCAGGAGTCAGTCGGGGCTTCTGTAGCAGAGGTTGTGCGACAAGAAATCAGGCAGGCATTCTCGTTGCCCGAATCCCTACCAGACCAACGGTCTCTGAACTACGCATCGGCTGTTCATCGTCCTCCTCCAGCAGCAGCCTACAACTCACAACCAATGGCTCGTGCTTTCAACGAGCCGGCATCCCCGCCGTACAACGCGCAGCCACTGACCACGCAACCTAGTGTACCTGTAAAGAGAATCATTGCTTGAATGCTTCATACGAGAGCAGTTTGCATAATCGCTAGATGGATGGGCACTCCGGTTAGGCATTGTGCGTTTTAGTGGACTGCATGTTTCATTTTTCTCCTTCGAGAACTCTGGCTTCAATTCAATGTTAAGCACCGTCGTCGTAGCTGCCCATTCATCATCCCTTCATTGCAGCTTACATGACGGGGAGGAACATTCGACCGCTCTTACAACGGGGAGCGGAGCTTCTTTCAGTAAGACATTCCTTGCTTTGTTTTGTTTCTTTTTGTGCTAGCCGGCTGCGAAACAGCAGGCTTGAACTCGGAGGAGTTTTGCGTCGAAACCCGACATTCATTCATTATATGTTGCACGAGTTCCTGCCCTCAGCGGAAAGCTTGCTTCGAAAGCAGTAGTTTTATAGAGAGTTCATGTCGAGTTGAGCGATGTGGTATTCCATACGCGTTTCACCCAGCGCCCTTCTACGCAGCGAGCGATTATGCGCGGGTTACGATGAACAGAAGAAGGTTAAAACTCCATGATTGGAAATTTCGTTTTAATTCTTTCGCGTACTTTTGAAGTACGTTCTCGTATGATGTTGTGGTATATAAAGTGATGGCTCGGGATGTTTTTGAAGTGACGCGATTCTTTTTTCATGGATGGGTTCAGGCCAGGCAGACGCTTAGAAGACAATATGTTTGTACTAACTCAGTGCATAGAGATTTCAGTAGCTCAGAAAATACCTTTATGGATAGCATTTCTAGATATTAAAGGAGCTTATGACAACGTAGACAGGGAATTGTTGTGGGATATTCTTCAATACGAAGGCATAGATGACGATTTCGTGGAGCTGCTGAGGGAGATATATCGAGACAACCAAGTACAAGTGGCATGGGAAGGCCGAAAAGGAAATGAAATGGTGGGAATTCACCAAGGATTGAAGCAAGGATGCCCTCTGTCACCATTGTTGTTCACGCTTTACGTCAAGGGCATAGAAAGACGACTGGAAAACAGCGAATTAGGTTTTGATTTATCCTACATGCGTAATGGACAAATGGTGCAACAGAAGGTCCCTGGACTGATGTACGCAGACGACATTGTGCTACTAGCGGACAATAAAAAAGATTTACAGATACTTGCGAATATCTGTGGGAACGCAGCGACAAATCTAGGCCTTAAGTTTAGCACAGAGAAATCAGGGGTTATGATCTTTAATGAACACACGACTAACTTCGTGGTGTCAATTCAACAGCAAGTAATACCCATAGTGAAGCAATATAAGTACCTCGGCGTACACATAAACGAAGGAAATAATTATTCAAGCAACCACCAAGATAATCTGAAAATAAAGGGGAAGCGGAATGCAGCAATAATGAAACATAGAGCACTGTGGGGCCACAATAAGTATGAGGTGGTGCGTGGAATCTGGAAAGGAGTAATGGTGCCAGCGCTAACATTCGCAAATGCCATTATATGCTTAAAATCGGATATATTGGCGGGTTTGGAAGTTAACCAAAGATCAGTAGGCCGGTTGGCTTTGGGAGCACACGGTAATACGACAAATGAGGCAGTGCAGGGTGACATGGGTTGGGCCTCTTTTGAAGTCAGAGAAGCACAAAGCAAAATTAGTTTTGAAGAAAGGCTCAGGAACATGGATGAAAATAAATGGGCGGCTAAAGTGCACAAGTATCTCTACATGAAAAGCGTGGACACAGAATGGAGGAAGAGGTCAAGGAAGTTGGCAACCAAGTACAGGATAATCGAAACTGTAAATAGACAACCAGGGGTCATCAGAAAGAAAGTGAGAGAAATAGAGACCGTGAATTGGATGCAAAGAATGGAAACGAAAAGGACAATGGAGATTTACAAGAATGAGAAGAAAGAAATTAGAAGGGAAAATCTGTACGATAACACAAAGGGCAGTGCCTTGCTATTTGAGGCTCGAGCCGGTTGCCTAAGGACGAAAACATATCGGAACAAATATTCGGAACTAGATGAGACATGTGTATGCTGCAGTAAAGATCCAGAGACCATTCAGCACATCCTAATGGAATGCGACGGGATCCACCCAGCGAGAACCGTAGGTAATGTGCAACTCCCAGAAGCGCTTGGGTTTAAAGTGGAAGGAAACATAAACAGATCAGCCGTAGAGATCAGCAAGAGACGATTAGAGTACTGGTGGAAAAAAAGCAGGGAAAAGATGGATACGACCTGATCTCTTAAAATCATAGGCAGCGGTACAAGGTAAAATTTTGAAAAAGAATATTAATGAGAGGTATACAAAAATGCTAGATAAAGAACATGTATAGTATACCTGATTAAATCAAGCAGGCTAGGTGACTATTTGTCGCCGCCCCGTTTCAAAGGGGATGCCAATAAATCATCATCATCATCATCATTCCGCCTTTGCCCGCGCGAGATTGAGCCGCGATCGTTGGCTGAACCTCGCAAGCTTTTTATCGCGTTTAAACTTTATACGGAACATCACGTTGACGGCGACGGCAGAAATACGCTTGGAGTGTCCATATAGTTGCTATCGCAACAATAATATATTGCGTTATATCTATACCAAATGCATCGTTTGTCAGCAATTTTGGATGTGTCAGTTTGTGTGGATGTGTCAGGATGTGTCAGTCCATCAACGGCGCGCCAACCGCGGCGTAACCTTCAATAAATCTGCGACTGTGCGTCTATAGCATTAACGGTAGCCCTTTCACCTATTTGTTGTAAACTCTTTCTGTTTAATATCTACTTGCAGATCGCTATTTCACCTACTACCATCTGTTTTCTAGCAGACGAAACACGTATTCTTAATCGATGTTTACCTAATTACTGAGCTTGTTAGAAAAATTGAAGCGCGAACTATTTTGCAACTACTACAATGCGTTGTTTCGTTTCCTGGTTCACATGCATTTGTATCAGCGGCTTAATTCAGACATCAAAACGCTCACCTGTAAATACTACACGTCTAGAAACAGGCTGCAGAACAATTACACGTCGTTTACCATGTGCTTGTCGTCGTTTACACATCCATTCTACAATTTCTACAAAGATTCCACAGCAGAGACGCGTTCGCCCTATCGGTAGCGGACGCGAAAGGCAATCTGGTGAATGCGGCCTCTGTGCGCACCAATTCTGTTTACGAGGTGGAGGAGGCGGCTATCGCCTTGGCCGTACAAATCGCTCATTCTCCCCTCTTCGTCTTCTCGGACTCCCGTACAGCCGTGTGGTCCTTTTCGGTGGCGCGCGTATCGAAACGGGCGATCAACACGCTCACTAATTTCGGTCAGATCGGCACGGAAGCATATTTCCACATTACATGGTTCCCGGCCCACCTGGGGGACTCGGTCCAACCGCACGGCTGCAACCCCAACGAACAGGCTCACCGGCTGGCGGGCGATTTCACGACCGGCGCAGCCGTCAATCGACCATCCTCATAACGAGGCTTGCGTCCAGAAAGACCCATTGTGCACCTTTCACGAAATCGTCTCACACTACCGCTTGGAAAGGAGGTGGTTCTCTCCTCCTCACCCAAAATTAAACAAACCACAAGTTGGCACGCTCAGAACGCTACAAACCCGCACGTATCCCACTCCGCGGTCCCTTAGCAGGATAGACCCTGACTTCCCGCAGTCGTGCCCCAAATTCGGAGCCGATTCACGCTCTTTTGATCATATTGTCACGATATGATTCACGCCAACATCGATGAAGAAGACGCTGATGATCGGGCGCGCGCTCTCCGCCATATGGTTGACGCTTGATCGCCTTGTAAATATACTGTAAATACGATTTCCTGTTGTGTTTGCCTCCCCGTAACATCTTGGTGGAAGTGCTGGGGGTATAACGCAAGACGGAGCTCCGCAGCGGCCGCCAAGTCGCCACTCTAGGCATGTCCACCAGCGGTGAAACTGCGTCAGCGGCGGCCGCCATGCCAACCGTCGTCCTGGCTCCACCCCGTGACCCTGGGACCTTTTCCGGCACTGCTGGCGACGACGTCGACAAATGGATTCGACTCTACGAATGCGTAAGCGCACATTACAGGTGGGACCCGACCATGATGTTGGCGAATGTCACATTTTATCTAAAGGGCACGGCGAAGGCCTGGTTCGACAACAACGAAGAGGAGCTCACAAGCTGGAGCGTATGCAAGACTAAACTTCGCGAGTTGTTTGGCCAACCTGCAGGCTGCCAGCGTGCTGCCAAGCAAGAGCTTGCCTCGCGTGTGCAGACGCCTACTGAGTCGTACTTGACGTATATTCAGGATGTGCTGACCCTTTGCCGGAAGGTTGACGCCAAGATGACAGAAGCCGATAAGGTTGCGCACCTGCTGAAAGGGATCGCGGACGATGCGTTTAACCTGATCGTGTTTAAAAACTCTTCGACAGTCAACGAGATTATTACTGAATGCCGACGCTTCGAAGATGCTAAAAGCCGACGTATCGCCCACCAATTCGCCCGCCTTCCGAACACGGCAGCGACATCAACGTGTGAGGATGTTCGTATGCCGACTCAGCCTTTAACATCGGAGACCATCACCCGAATCGTTCGACGCGAAATTGAAGCCGCATCGCCCGCACATTTAATGCGAGGAGAGACCTGTGATGCCCCACCTACGATATCCCTTATACAATCCGTTGTTCGTCAAGAACTGGCAAACGTGGGCCTTCAAACCATCTGCTCTGTGAACCACCCTGACAGTTACCCTTCGGCCACCTTCAACCCTCTCCAACGCCGTTACACCACTCCGAATTATCGCGACCCGAATGCGTGGCGGACGCCTGACGACAAGCCCATTTGCTTTCGATGTGGACGTGTTGGACACATTTCACGATATTGCCGAAGTCCTTGGCCCTCGTCTTCTCGACCCAACTCATCCAGCTTCCGCTACCCACCCCGAAGCCAGCACCAGGTACCAAGCCAACCTGACCAGGAAACATCTGCCGAGACCACTACTACTACCGCCCATTACAGCCGCTCGCCCTCCCCACGACGCCGACCTTCTCGGTCACCCCCACCACGCCGTTCCCCGTCCCCGTCTTACTCCCGGCGTTTTCCTTCGGGAAACTAACGGCTGCAGCTCCTGGAGGTGATGCTGCTATTCCGACCTGCTCTCCAATTCCTCTGTTGACGCTCCCTACCAATCAGAACTTGATCGACGTTGAAGTGGATGGCCTACCTGTTACTGCTTTGATTGACACTGGCGCCCATATTTCTGTTATGAGTTCTCACCTCCGCCGGCAGTTGAAGAAAGTTATGACCCCTGCCCCATCACGTGTTGTCCGTGTGGCCGACGGTGGTACGTCTCCCGTAGCTGGCCTTTGTACCGCACGTGTCAGTGTTGCCGGCCGTCAAACTTCTGTTTTGTTCACCGTCCTCGTCTGCTGTTCCAATGACGTCATCCTCGGTCTTGACTTTTTGTCCGCCCACTCCGCCCTCATCGATTGTTCCGCTGGTACTGTACAGCTTGACCTACCAAGTGTGATTGATCCACCCGGACCAATCAAGAGTCGGCTCTGTTCTGCTGAGCACGTCCGTTTGCCGCCACAAGCCGTTACTTGTGTTGCTGTGACGCCCTCTCCACCAGTCCCCGACGGTGATTATGTGCTCGCTCCCATCACCGCCATTCTGTTGACGCACAGTGTTGGTTTGCCTCACACTGTTATCACTCTACGGGACAATCTTACTTGTCTTCCTGTGATTAATTTCGGACTGTGTTCACAAGTGCTCCCACAAGGCATTTCACTCGCTATGCTGACGCCCTCCTACGATTACGTTATCTCGACCTTGTCTCCTCCTGATGCTGGTCGGTCGCACACCACTGATATCCCGTCTTCTTCGCCAGATCTGTCTCCTCCCGACCTGAAGAAAATGATTGCTCCAGACCTTTCGCCCCATCACGCTGACGATCTCCTTCGCCTCCTCTTCTCTTATAGGGACGTCTTTGACCTTTGCGACCGTCCTCTGGGTCAAACCTGCGCTGTCAAGCACCGCATAAACACTGGCGATGCCCATCCGATCCACCGACGGCCATACCGCGTCTCTCCAGCTGAGCGCCGCATCATTCAAAGGGAGGTCGACAAGATGCTTGCCAAAAATATAATCGAGCCATCCTGCAGCCCTTGGGCTTCTCCTGTGGTTCTTGTTAAAAAGAAAGATGACAGTTGGCGATTTTGCGTGGACTACCGGCATCTCAACAAGATCACCAAAAAAGACGTGTACCCGCTCCCACGCATAGACGACGCCCTGGATTGCCTTCACGGCGCCAAGTATTTTTCTTCCATCGACCTTCGGTCAGGGTACTGGCAGATAGCCGTTGATGACATGGACCGTGAGAAGACCGCTTTTGTTACCCCTGACGGCCTTTATCAGTTTAAAGTCATGCCTTTCGGCTTATGCAACGCCCCGGCCACCTTCGAACGCATGATGGACACTCTCTTACACGGTTTTAAATGGTCCATTTGCCTGTGTTATCTTGATGACGTCATTGTATTTTCACCGAACTTTGAAACGCATCTCGACCGCCTTTCTTCTATCCTTTCTGTTTTTCGCAAAGCCGGCCTGCAACTTAATTCATCTAAGTGCCATTTCGGACGTCAGCAACTTATCATGCTCGGTCATCTCGTCGACTCAACCGGTGTTCGCCCCGACCCTGACAAAGTTCGAGCTGTGCAGCAGTTCCCCGTTCCGACTTGCACAAAGGAAGTTCGTAGCTTTCTGGGACTGTGCTCCTACTTCCGTCGTTTTGTGAGGAATTTCGCGGAAATCGCACGCCCTCTCACAAACTTACTGAAGAAAGGCGTCTCGTTCATTTGGGGTGCTGCACAGGCTGCCGCCTTCTCTACCCTCATCACGTCGCTCACTACACCACCTGTCCTGGCTCATTTCGACAGCTCCGCTCCAACAGAACTCCGCACCGATGCCAGCGGCTACGGAATCGGCGCTGTTTTAGTCCAGCATCAGAATGGGCATGCCCGTGTTGTCGCCTATGCCAGCCGTCTCCTCTCCTTAGCCGAACAGAACTACTCTATTACAGAACGGGAGTGTCTTGCTCTCGTTTGGGCGGTGGGCAAATTCCGCCCCTATTTACATGGCCAGCATTTCACTGTGACTACCGATCACCACGCACTTTGCTGGCTTTCGTCGCTTAACTGGGCGACTTTCGTCGCAAGACTGGGCGTCTTGGTCGCTGGGCACTCCGGCTCCAAGAATACACTTACTCTGTTTCTTATAAATCTGGCCGATTGCACCGGGATGCTGACTGTTTGTCCCGCAATCCCGTGGATCCGCCTGAAGCCTCGGATGACATGCCTGCATGTGTACTCTCGCTCTCCGCTTTAAGCCACATCCGTGATGAACAGCGCCGTGATCCCATTTTAAGTGAGCTTATTCAGAAGCTGGATTCCGCCACGCCCGATCCTTCCCTTCGCCTCTTCGTGCTTAAAGATGACACGTTATATCGCTACAACGTCCACCCGGACGGACGCGAACTGTTGCTCGTCGTTCCTACGCATCTGCGCTTGAGCGTTCTCGGCCAGCTACATGACGTCCCGACCGCTGGTCACCTTGGAGTCTCCCGGACCTACGATCGCGTTCGGCGTCGCTTCTTTTGGCCCGGTCTTTACCGCTCCGTTCGTCGCTACGTAGCTGCTTGTGAACCCTGCCAACGCCGAAAGAAACCACCTAAGCCTCCTGCTGGCCTCCTTCAGCCCCTTGACGTCCCAGCTGACCCCTTCTTCCGAGTTGGCCTTGACCTCCTCGGTTCTTTCCCGACCTCTACTGCTGGAAACAAATGGATTGCCGTTGCTACGGACCACTCCACCCGCTACGCAATTACACGCGCTCTCCCTACCAGCTGTGCTACGGACGTTGCAGATTTCCTACTACACGATGTCATCTTACATCACGGAGCCCCTTGTCAACTCCTCACTGACCGTGGCCGTTACTTTCTCTCCAGAGTTATCGATGACCTGCTTCGCTCCTGCGCCACCAAACACAAATTTACGACGGCTTACCACCCGCAAACTAACGGCTTGACTGAGCGCTTCAACCGGACGCTTACTGACATGCTTTCTATGTATGTCTCATCTGACCATCAAGACTGGGATGTTGCGTTGCCCTTCGTTACATTCGCTTACAATTCCTCCCGTCATGATACTGCTGGTTTCTCACCCTTTTATCTTCTGTTTGGCCGCGACCCAACGTTACCTTTTGACACTATCCTCCCCGATGCCGTCCATTTGCCAACTGAGTACGCTCGTGATGCCATTTCTCGAGCTGATGAGGCACGTCAAATTGCTCGCCGTCGCCTTACTACATCGCAAGGCCGCCAGAAGCACCGCTACGACTCCCGTCATCGCGACGCTATCTATTCTCCGGGTGCCCTTGTGCTTCTGTGGACTCCGACTCGGCGTGTTGGACTCTCAGAAAAATTGCTTTCGCGGTACTCCGGACCCTACCGTGTATTACGTCGTGTAACAGACGTCACGTATGAGATGGGCCCGCTCGAGTCTTCCTCGCCAACCGTTTCATCACCTACTGACGTTGTTCACGTATCCCGCCTGAAACCTTATCACTCGCCTGGATCATTGCAAGCACCGTGACGGTGCTTGAGCAGCCGGGGGTCATGTCACGATATGATTCACGCCAACATCGATGAAGAAGACGCTGATGATCGGGCGCGCGCTCTCCGCCATATGGTTGACGCTTGATCGCCTTGTAAATATACTGTAAATACGTTTTCCTGTTGTGTTTGCCTCCCCGTAACAATATGCTCTGCCTGTGCCCAGCCATAGAGAACTCTATACTTGCGACAAAGGAACAGTGGGAGGAATTCCTAAGAAGCAACCACCACCAGATTCAGCTCCAGGCTGTTCAGAGGGACCACGACATCGCAACGGGATTTCGCCTCCCGGTGCCATCGTGGGCAGAGCCACCGACTTGACCTGAGGGAGCCTTCGGCTACCCCTGGCCACAGTTTCTCAGGACCAAATAAAGTTCTTGTCACCATCACCTTGCTTCTTCACCAGAAAACTGGAAAATTGTCCATCAGGAAAGGCCTTAGGCTAGGAGACGCAATCTATCCAATGCTATTCACTGCATGCTTAAAACGTATAAAGCTGTAGGCTGGGAAGGCTTAGTAGTGAGAAACAACGGCAAATATCTCAATCTACGGTTTGTAGAAGGCATTGTCCTGTCAAATAACACTGGGGATGAACTGGAACAAATGAGTGAGGGCCTAACCCGACAAAGTATTAGGGTAGGGTTGAAGATCGTTGTGCAGCAGACAAAGGTAATGTTTAATAGCTTAGCAACGGAACAAGAATTCATGATCACCAGTAAGATCCCCTTGCTGTGCAGGAGTACGTTTATCTAGGTCAGTACTGACAGGGGACCCTGTCAGTATTTTTACAGAATTACAGAGTTACCGAGTTACAGAATGGAAGCGCAGTCGAGGATGGCAGGAAAGTAGATGGGATGATGAAATTAGAAAATTTGCCGGCGCAATTTGTAATCAGGGGGCTCAAGACAGGGACAATTGGAGATCGCTGGGAGTGGCCTTTGTGCCGCAGTGGGCATCAAAATGGGCGGATCATAAATATGATGGAGATGATGACGATGATGCGCCAATTATCTTTTACGTAAAACGCCTTTTGCGTAAAATTATTTTTTGCTGTTCCGGGTTCAATGTTCTAGCTCTGTGCATACATTATTTTTCCTACGACGACACCATCTCCAATTTCCTTATTCATGAAACACAGAAACATTTTCATGAGAGAACTATTTGACAGATTTGAACGAAACTTGTTGCATTTTACGGAGAAAGTCAAATATTAGCAACCATATTAAGATATACTTTAATTCAGGAACTCAGACTTTCTAAAATATTGCTGAGAATTGGTAAAGTTAGAAAGTATTTTAGCACGGAGTTCACAATTTTGATTTTTCAACACAAACAAGTAGCGCAGTACTTTAATCTGCATATGTTAAAGCATGTAGAGCGGACACATTGGACATATGAATTAGAAGCTCACATAAATTTGTTACAGGGCTTACGAGAGTTTCGTAACAGTTATACTCACAAATTGTTGGTATACATGAGATTGGCACATTAATGGGTCAACCTTGCCCGCTTTCCTATAGGAATAGGCGAAGTTTGTGCAATTGTGATCTTGCTATTTATTACTGAGTGTGAATGATGGAAAGAAAACGATGCTGACGCCGACGAAGGGCGCACGAGTTCTTTCGCCATTTGACCACGCATGTGAATAATCTCACCAAATAAACGAACGACCTGTGTTATTCCGAACATGCGTCGTGCCACGATTGGGTCACGTATGGCGAGCACGGGCTGGAATGCTTCCTGGCAAGACAGACGCCTATTATAGTCAGCGGGAGACGGAGAAAAGCCGGCCGAAGTGTCGGAAGCCGGCGATCAAGGCTCCGGGGAACACGACCGTCCGTGCAGCTGCAGCCCGACCGTTGCCCCTGGCCAATGCGTTCGTTGCATCCCGAGTACTGCAGCTCGGTGCGTGGCGTGGCCCGCCTTGTCCGCGAGCAGTGCGGGTCGCGGACAAGGCGTCTCCTCGGTCAGCTGTTCAGCGGAGCACCGTTCGTGGCCTGGCTAATATGCGCCGAGCACTGCGGCTCGCGCACAAGCTGTCCGCTGGGCAGGCTGACCCTTCCTGCAACGTGCACTGCGGCTCGGATGCAGGCTGACTGTTGAGCGGTCGTCCCCGGTTTGACAAGAGTCATCTCACCGTCCAACACCGAGGCGTGTTCTTCGTCGTGACGTCATCGCCCCTCACTTCACAACCTCTCATCTCCTGTCCACTGCACCGCAAGCTGTTTCGAACTCACGCCAACCTTAGTTCTTTTATAGCCTTTTATGTGTGTCATGTCATGTGCCTTACCGCTCTGTCCTTGTGTAATTTGGTTTTCGGAGTTTTCATAAACGCAGCTTTGTTTTCATCATGAGTTCGACTGCTTTTCTTGCGTCCTTCCCTCCTCGTACGGCACGACAACCAAGTGTGACAAACGTCCCGTAATTTATTTACGCCGAGCGTTGTGTCGAGCTCATCACCGTACTCCACTGCGCGTCTTTTGCGGAGATGGGCGGCTTCACCCTGCATGATATTATAGCGAATGTTAGGAGGAGTATCAGGCCTTCTTGGAGCAAAGGAGTACAGGTGCACAGCCGTTATCATGGCATCGTCTGCATGAAGTCATGATATAATACATCATTGTGGCCATGCTGTAGCAAAACATGTCGCTGATAGTTTGTGTCAGCATCATGAAACAACGTTATCGAGGTTAAATGTATACCACGGAGATATTGCTCGTGTAGGCCATTAATTTTTGCACAAACTATTTGCTTACTTTGGCAATCATCTTACATAACTTCTCCACTATTCTTTGCCCGTTCTCTTGAGGACAATTACATTATATTATAATGACAGATTGCTAATTTACCGTCTGTTCATTGAACTGTTCTAATTTCTCATCACTGTGGCTGCATGTTGTAGAATAGACAAGAATAGACAAGAATGGGACTCCTGCATCAATAACAAGTTACACATAGCCAAACCCCTGCTTGGCGAGTGGAAATAGTGCAGTCACCAGCAACGGTTCTATGAGGTGATCCTATGTCGACTTCGAATAGGGCACACACATCTGACACACAATTTCTTACTTAGAAAAGAAGATCCGCCAACTTGTGATAAGTGTCACGAACCTCTTACAGTAATACACGTTGTTATGACATGTCCATATATAGAAACACACAGACGAAAAATTCTGCAGAATCTGTATACCTTACACATACCATTACACCCCGCCTCATTATTGGGAGATGATGCGCTAGTGCCATTCACTGACTTGTTCGAGTTTTTAGATGAAGCCGATTTTTTACATAGAATATAAAGTAACGCAGCTTTCGCTGCACTAACATTTCATTTCTTAATACCTTGTGGCTGGCGCAGCATGGCCTTTGTCGCTTTTGCGCCATTAAAGCTGAATGAACTAACTAACAACTTTATTTGATGCATTTTACTTGACCTTATTTTATTTATTTCTTGAATACTGTACAATTTGTCAGTCTCTGTAACCGTGTCTATAAGTATTTGAAATTATACTTTTTATTGTTCGTTATCTGTAATGACTGTGTAGCAGAGGTTCTTCATTTAGAACGATGACACGAAGCGGGCTAGCTGGTTGCTGGAGCTTGCATTCATCTTTGCAGCGGAACTTGTAACACGCGCCCACAGACAGAAACAAGTATACTGAACGAGCATTGGATCCCACGGTGCTTGTCCAGTTTACTAGTTTCGTGCTGTGTGTGCATTAGGCTCGCACTACAAACAATAGTGCAAGCTCTATTCAGGACTATATTCCACTCACCATCTCCTCTAACACCGCTTTAACTGTAAAAAGGAACAATTGATAGTAACACACCTAATATGTCACACATGAGGCACACACAAGCATGAGACACCAAAAGAAATCTCTCTCCCAAAAGTAAGTAGAAAGGAAGTTTCATTGTAGATCTTGCCCGTTGTTAGTTTGCGGGTCTAGGAAATGGAGCCTCGCGCATATTGCTGATGCACATCCTTTACACCCCCGTCGCCGCGCGGTTTCTGCCCTCCATTTGCATTTATATTATATTTCTGCGCTCAGTTCTTCGAGCGCGTAGTCCTTTCGTGGCCATCAGTTTGTTTTTCCTCAGCCTTTATCACTGTGTACTCTGCCCGTCCGCCTCCGTTTAAAAGCAATTTATCGGCAGTCAAGGTCTGTTTTTTTTACACCTGCACAGCTCCTCTTGGGGACCTGTCAATGTGGTCCCCTATATACTTGAGAAAACAAAACAAAACTGGAGGACACCTAAGGCCCTCATGTCCAAAGAATGCATTGGTGTGCAATAGAATGCCACTGAGCGGTCCTTAGAGTTTTGCGTTGCGAGTAATGCATCATAGCGGTACGTGCTGCCCGAGCCAGCAAGCAGCAGTAGCCTGCGATGCCAACGCCGCATGCCACCGACGTCCTCCGCGACGAGTGACTGAGGAAGCAGCGATGGACTACCAAGGCCGACTGGCGCGCGCAGCAGCTAATTGCCCAGTGGGGGTGAGAGATACATATAGGTATAATAAACGCTCGCCGGCTTCCGAGAGCGAGAGCAAGGGAGACGTAGCGTCACGGCGATGCCCTCTCCCCTCACTCAACACCTGGCGCGCAAGGCTATAGCAGGTGTTCCCATTCATCCGCTCTGCTCCGTCGAGGCGCGCTCATCACGAGGCCAAAATGGGACTTAAGGTTCCGTTTCACTGCTACCGACTACAGGCGCCGGCTTTTTCGCCAAATGGGCCGACGCTTTCGCATCAAAACATATGCAGATACCATGCGTTATAGGAAGCGGTTTAAGCGTAGCTTGCATTTGTGTTTGCTAAGAACGCTGTTCGCGTCCAGCGACCGGTTTGCAAGAATAAGAGCACACGGTCACGTTGGCTAGCATTTTTCGTTGGAATTTCCTCGCTCTATTATTTAAACTTGCGGCACTCGACGGCGCGTATACCACGAATGACGACAATCGAACGGCAGCAGTGCAATATCTACGACAAAATGACGACGATGTAGCGACTGCGACAGCGTGGTGACGGCGTAATGAGGGCAATAGCCATGCGACTGGACGCTCGAGGCAATTTGCGTGCATTTGCGGGCGTCTTTCACACTCGGGAAAACACTTTTATGCAGCACGTATTGAGCAACAGAAAGCTGTATCCCGAGTTTCTCGTGTAGCTGTAGAATTTTCTCATTGGCACTTTCATTTATATTTTATAATCTATGTTTGTCAGACTAATGGGTCTATACGATGTAACATCACGCAATTTGATTGGGTCTTCAGTTTTTGGTATTAAGACCGTGTGTGCTGAGAGAAAGGACGGCGGAAGATGTTTTTTCTCATAAGCCTCGTTGTATACTTCAGTCAAAACTGGTGCGATAACCCCCTTAAACGCCTTGTATACAATGCAGCGCCTAAGCCATCCGGCCCCGGTGACTTGCCATTATTTAAACGATCAATCGCCTCCTTAACCTCCTCTACTGTTATGGGTATTTCTAATATTTCCTTGGTTTCGTCGTCTAATGTTGGCATCAGTGAAACGAAGTCATTTTTGTATCGATCAGCGTCAACTTGACCACGAGAAAACAGTAATTTGTAATATTCGAAAAAAGAACTCGCTATTTTTTCCGCGTTGGTAAGCAATGACCCATTATGTTCTATTTCTGTTATTTCATTTTGTGAAGCATATTTCTTTTCGACTCCCAAGGCACGTTTTGTTGGCATTTCACCTGTGCACAAGTACTCAGCTCTGGCACGAATCAATGCTCCTTGTATCGCTCTTGATCTATCTCAACTCAAGTTTTGCTTTATGCTTTTTATGTCTTCTAAAAGTAACCGGGTTGTGTACTTTCCGCTTTCAATAATTGCTGCAGATTCCATCTAAGACGGGACTCAATTTCTTTTTCCGCGTTGTCTCAAAGCACTGGCCCTTTCAAGTGCTTTTAATTTAATTGTTTGCTTACAAACTTCCCATTTATGTTCCCAACTATCTACGTTTTGAGTTGTTATTTTATCTATAGCCTCGAGAAACTGCTTACAGAACTCGTCATCTTTCAGCAAGTTTGCATTAAATTTCCAGAGATCCCAAGAAAATACTTTGTTATTCCTTCTTTGTTTTCCAACACAGAAAGAAACCAAACAATGATCACTAAACGCAACAGGTGTGACACTGTAATCCCGACATGAAGGAATAAACTCAGCTGACACGTACACTCTATCAAGTCTAGCATGGCTCGTACCCTGAAAGTGAGTAAAAAGTGAC
This sequence comes from Dermacentor silvarum, assembly GCF_013339745.2. Classification (NCBI taxonomy): domain Eukaryota; kingdom Metazoa; phylum Arthropoda; class Arachnida; order Ixodida; family Ixodidae; genus Dermacentor; species Dermacentor silvarum. The sequence continues at coordinate 117,999,589 of NC_051159.1, read as the reverse complement.
TGATTTCCCGCCGCAAAGACATTCACCCACATCTTCTAGATGAATTGGGCGGTCATATCTCTCAAACGGCAGTACTCGCATCATTGTGTTTCTTCCCACTGGTTTTGTCACGGCCCGCACAGACACAATTGAAATCTCCCGCTAAAGTTAGTCTGCGCTCACACTTCAAGTATGACTCAATTTCTTCAAAAAATTCCCTTCGCTCTTGAGCCTTAGTTGGTGCGTACAGACAAATTACACGCCATTTTCTGATGACAGGAAAAAGTCACATACAATGAAACGGCCTTATTCACCGACTGCACTACAGCACCAAGGCTCTGCCGAATTAACAAATGCACCCCGAAGACAAGCCTACCGCATGGGCAACACAAACTTCATAGCGTCTCGCAAAAGGACACACCATACGCTCCGTCTGGTCCTCTCCCTCCACTTTGGTCTCCTGGATGGCTACAATATCGAGGTCGTGCTCCGTTACTAGGCGGTAAAGTTGATTTTGCCGCCTCTTGGCACTAAGCCCACGGACGTTAAGTGTAGCAATTTTTATCGACCTCTCCAAGGAGTCCACATTGGTGAGTGATACCAGACCGAGCCTACGGCGTTCCCTCCATATACCTTGCCGTATAGTATCCCACAGTCCAGTCGCCGCCTAGGGCGTCGACTTGCCGCCGCCGCCGCGTGTAAGCGACGCCGACCGCGTTGGCTGGCACACGAGGCTTCTTGGTTCCGGGCACGTTCTCGCGCCTCTCCATTGCTCGCAGCCGCGTGTCTTGTGATGTCTTGCCCTGCTTCGTTGAGTCGACGCTTCGCAGGTGTTGCCTCTGCGTCCATTGCAGCTTCGTCCGTCGAGTCATTGTCTTCCAGCGGCGCGACGGCTTCGCTTGCTACAGTTCTGAGTGCATCTGTTTTCCCATCAGTCCCAGGCACGCTTGTTGGCGGCTGCTGCTTTGAAAAGTCTGTTTCCGAAGTGCGTATGGTATGCTATGGTATGGTATGCCTTATCTGATGGCGCATGCCCACTGCGGGGGATTGGCCAAGATTTGGATGGAATTAGGCAATCTTTTTAATACTAAAATCGGTAAAGCTAACTGGAGAAAATGAACAAAAATAAAATATTTAAGAATTCAAGAAAATCTATTTGAAGCACTTATAAATTCCTCCACGGCTGAGCAAATATCCCTGTGGCACTTTCCAAGAGAGGAGGCTCCTAAAGAAAGGATGTTTAGAATAGAAAAGCTTAAACCAAGCTGTGCGAAGTGCGTTCTGGTGAAACTTCCTCTTCTTCGTGCTGCACTGTTGATGCGCCTGCCAGAGTGGCGTCTCCTGTTCGAGCGTCTGCGGCCGTGTTCTCTTGCGAGACGGCGTCTCTGGTGGACGCGACCGCCGTGGCCGCGTCGCTGGTAGACGCCGCCACTGCAGCCACGCTCTCCGCTTCTTCTTCGTCCATGAGCAACTCGCTCCGATCCACGTCTCCGCCTGCGCTGGCAACTCTGGCGTACGAGCGAGTACAATTAGCCTGCTCATGCCCGAACGCTCGGCAAGCTGCGCACCTGGGCACTCGGCATTCACGTCGGATGTGTCCAGTATTGCGGCAACGAAGGCATAACGGCGCACGTCCAGGTACAACCACAAGCGCAGTGCCACTACCAAGGCGCATCTGATGCGGGACGCGGTCTGGTGTGACACCCTCACGCAGAAAAAGACGCACGAGACGAGTGGTTGACTCGGCACCTTCAAAGTCCTCCGCCTTCCACCGATCGCTGATGACTTCCTTTACCTCACCATACTCTCGAAAGGCTCGTCGTATGGTCTCAGAAGTGACATCGAAAGCGACCCAGTGTAGCTTGATCCTGAGCTCTTGCCGTGCCGGGTCAATAATGAGGCACGGCCGATTCTTCACCAGTAGCGGTCCGGCGTCTAGCAGCGCTTGCTTTGCCTCATCTGTCTTCAAGTTCAGCAGCCACACGTGAGACATTTGGTATGCACCAATGCCGCCTACCTGCTGAATTATTCCAGCATCCTTCAAGGGCTTCCGGAAGTCGTCGATTCTATACGGGCGTCCAGTAACGTCGCAGTGTAATACAACTGCGCGCATTTGTCCTTCACCTGTTGGTAACGGAGGCAAGATGACACGGTAATCCTTGGGCAACGCAGAGCACGGTGCACCACGGCCAATATCAGCCGCTGTCGCAGCTCTTGAGGAGCCCTCCATTCTGCGTCTGTACCGCACGGCGTCCAGGAGCAGAATGACTACGCCACGAAGCGCACATGGACACACGCACCACGATGACAATAAATACCCAACATTAACGAAAGACTGCGCGTTTCTAACGCGTTTGTGCTAGCGCGTTACGGCCCGTGTAAGAAGCTGGTGTAAGACGCTGTGGCCTCTCCGCCTTACCCCCGTATTCATAAACGCTCCTGGACTTGAACTTGACTTGCCACCCGCCTTGGGCAGCGCGTTCGAAACGCGTTGAAGGCGGTGGCAAGTCAAGTTCAAGTCGAGGAGCGTTTATGAATACGGGGTACAGTGTACTAGAATAGTACACTGTAATACGGGGGTATACTCTCTCAGCAGTCATGTCATGGCGTCGGCAAACGCGGTGCACGTTCCGGCATGTGTAACGGCTGCGTAAGACGCTGTGGCCTCTCCCCCTTACTAGAGTACTGCACGTTTCTAACGCGTTTGTGCTAGCGTCCCCTTAAGCGGGAGATGGTGCAATTATAATGAAGGGCGCTGTTATAAAATAGGAATGACGTCACATATGGCGCGTGTCATTGGATGGAAGGCAATCGTTCGATTTAGTGCGGCGAGACTGGGCGAATTACACGGAAGATTCACGGTTTACCGATTATTCCCTCCGGAGCTTCGCCCACTCATCATCATTCACCCCGTGGATATGCGGTGGTTTTTTCTCTCTCTCTATGAGTATGGTTTCAACCGGGATACGTGCACGATGTCATGAGATGACAGGGTAGATGGTGAAGAACTGTTCAGTGGCGCGATCTCTTAGTTAACGTCACAAGTTGCCTGTAAAACATTGTAAGGTCCGATGTAACGCGACAAAAGCTTTTCGGAAAGACCTACATGACGAATCTAGAGAAGTACAAGGGTTCCCAGAGAAAAGCAGAGGTGTCGGTAGCTGCGGTCATAGCGGTCCTTTTGAATAATCGTGAGTCAGATAGTCGCTCATGAGCGAGTTTCAGATGGGCTCGCGCTGCAGCATCGCGGGCATACTGCGGGCACGCCCGGTAATGGCGCAGCCCGGCGCCATTACCGGGGCCGCTCCGGCACCTCGTAACGACCCGCCCGCAGAGCAAGCTAGAGACGCGGAAGTCATTCGCTTACGCAAAGAGAACGACGACCTCAAGAACACGATCAATAGGCTAGTTAACGAAATGGCGGAGATCAAGAAACTGGTTTCGAATGCGTCGGTTAACGATGCGGCAGTCAGGGCCTCCAAGACTCCAATCCCAGCTCCGGTAGATGGTACTGCAACGTCCTCCAAACGCAGGGTAGTAGTAAATCAAACATGCGAATCGGGAGTGTTGCTTGCAGAAGTCAGCGAGATTAAGCAAATTCTCACTGCGCTGGCAGACAGCCTCAAGCAGGTCGCCCCAGCGTCAGTTTCCTCACCGACAGCTTTCGCCAAATTCAAGCTGCGCTCGGGGACCCCAAAAGGGGCCTCGGAGCTCTCGCAGATCGCATCGATGCCACTGAGGCGCGAATGGCTTCACCCGCCACCGTCGTTCAACCGCTACTGAGGGAAGCTAGACTTAAGTATCCCCCCAACGCTCCGACAGAAGGTCCCATTCATTGCGCAGCCCTAACTGCCCCGTTAGGGGGTAGTCCGTTCGGTCAGCCAAATAATGGATAGATCTAAATTGAGTTTTCGCATTTGGCAATGGAACTGCAGGTGGATTCTAACAAGAAAGCCCCCTGCATCAGTTTTTCAGGTCTTTGGTGATCAAACCTCAGGTCATTGCTCTCCAGGAAACATTAGTCGCCGCTGCCTTGCTCCAGGGCTACAGGGCCGTGTCGTGGGCGAGGCCATTGTCGTGGGCGAGGCCATTGTCGTGGGCGAGGCCGTGGGCGAGGCATTTGTACCTTGATCGATAAAAGGCTTACTCATCTCACCCACGACCTCAAGCTGGGCAGCGGTAGAATCGAACATGTCATGGTTGAGATCCTGCTCGACGCGCCGCAGCGGAATCATTGCAGAAACAGCGTCTTCGTCCTCAATATCTATAGCAACCCCAGGGACTCGCGCCAACAGTTCAAGACCATCCTCAAGAAAACGACCGACCTGGCCGGACCTCGACCCTTGGTCGTCGTCGGCGACTTCAACGCCCCTTACGGCCTCTGGGGTTACGTCTACGACACTACCAAGGGGCGCAACCTGTGGCAAGACGCCAACGAAATGGACCTTACTCTGGTCACCGACAAAGCTTTTCCCACGCGCATCGGCAACTCCGTCACCCGGGACAAGACACCCGGCCTCGCCTTCGTCAAGAACGTCGAGGACGAGGGTTTGGAACGCTGCCATGGATTTTGGCAGCGACCACTACATTCTCGAGACCCACTTCAAGGTGGCCCAGTTTAGGGTCAGGGAATTCACGTTGGTCGATTGGGACCATTTTCGCAAGATTCGGGAAGAACCAGGGAGAGCCAGGGCACCCGCCAGCCTCGAAGAATGGTGCGAATGCATCCGCAACGACGCTTCCGCGGCCACCAAGAAAGTGGAAACTGATCTCGACGTCGAGCGAATGGACAGCAGACTCGCCCATCTGATCGAGGCCAAAAACGCCCTGCTCCGCCGATGGGAAGGGTCAAAGGCTCAATCGCAGACTCCGAAAGAACATCTCGGAACTCAACAAGGTCATCGATGACCACTGCAAAGCGCTATGCCAGCAACAGTGGAACGAGCTCTGCGAATCCATTGATGGACAGATGCACAATGGCAAGTCCTGGGGTATGCTGAAGCACCTTTTGACGAAAGCGGCTCCAAGTCAAATCAGAAGCATACGTTGGCCCGGGCCCTTCACGAAGCCACCAGGTCTCACACGGTCGATGTACTCGTCTCCAAACTCATATAGAAGTACTGGCGCGACGGGGATCCGGCGACCCAACTCCAGGACTACCAGGGCCCTCCTCGCCCCAAGCTGGACGAAGACTTCTCCGTTGCCGAGGTCAGACAGCCCATCTTCGCGCTCAACCGCAAGTCTGCGCCGGGTTCGGACGGAGTCACCAACAGAATGTTGAGAAACCTCGACTACCCGTCGATCGTCTTTCTCACCGAGAAGATCAAAGTCTTGGAAGAGCGGCGTGGTTCCTGCAGAATGGAAGTCGGCCTGCACGGTGCTCATTCCCAAGCCCGGCAAGGCCCCGAACATCGAGAACCTCAGGCCGATTTATCTAACCTCCTGCGTCGGCAAGGTCATGGAGCGCGTCGTCCTCAACAGGCTCAACGGTACCTCGAAGACGACGACGTTTACACGTACAACATGATCGGCTTCCGCGCCGGACTCTCGACGCAGGATGCAATGAAACAAATCAAGCATCAGATCGTGGACGGCCGTTCCAGAGACGTCAAGGCTCTGCTCGGTCTGGACCTCGAGAAGGCTTTGGACAACGTGCTCCACACTTTTATCGTCAAGACCATTTCGGACCTAGGTCTCGGTTCCAGATTCCACAGCTACACCAGCTCTTTTCTAACGGACAGGAAGGCCAAGCTTCGCATTGGGGACTTCCGCTCCGAAGATGTGCCCCTCGGAGGACGGGTCACTCCTCAGGGCGTCGTAATCTCCCCCACACTATTTAACATCTGTATGATTGGTCTTTCCGAGAGGTTGGCACGCGTCGAGGACGTCAAGCACACCATCTACGCCGACGACATTGCCATCTTGTGTGCCGGGGGATGCGAGGGCAGAGTCGAAGAAACCATGCCGGAGGCGACCGACGTGATCGAGGAGTACCTCCGCCCCACCCGACTTCGGTGCTCCCCCGCCAAGTCGGAGCTTTTGCTTTACAGAAAAGAGAAGGGAGGAAGAACCAACGATTGGAAGCCAGTCTCCGAAAGCAGCATCAGTCTTCGCACTTGTAACGTGGACCCAGGGTCCACGTCATTCGGGTCCTGGGCATGTTTGCCGAATTCAACGGCGGGAACGGAACGGCTCTCCGCAAGATCATCGCAAAGACGGACAACGCTTTCCGCCTCGTTCGCAGAATCGCAAACAAGCACCGAGGCATGAACGAAGCCAGTCTCCTCAGCCTGATCAACGCCTTCGTATTATGCCACTTCACGTACACATTTCTATGCACAACTGGCTTAGAGCTGGAGCGAGACAAGCTCAACGCTCTCATCCGCAAAGTAGTCAAAAGGGCTCTCGGGCTACCCTTTAGGACCCATACCCAAGATCTTCTCAAGCTGGGGGTACACAACACCGCCGAGGAGATTGCCGAAGCCCAAGAACGCGCGCAACCCGCTCGCCTGACCACCATATAGTGGCAGGTAAACGCATCCTCGAAGGTTGGGTTACCCTCCTGCTGTATCTTCGAGGGTCAGTACCCCGATCCCTAGGTGCATCCGAGACAAGTTCAAAGTGGCCCCCGTGCCTCGAAACGTCCATCCCGTCCACAACGAGGGCAGACGCAAGGCGAGAGCAGTAGCAATTCTCAAACAGATCAAGCAACAAGGCGTCAGAGCACGCTTCGTCGAGGCCGCGGAGTACAGCGATGGAAAGACCTTTGCCGTCGTCGTGGTCGACTCCAGCGGCAAGCTTTCCGATAGCGCTTCAATTCGCACTTCAGACCTCGAAGTCGCCGAGCAAGCAGACATTGCCCTCGCCCTGCTAGACCTATAGCGATCTATAGAGATCTATAGCGATTCAGTGAGGATCGGGAGATGCAACTAGCGCTCCTCGACCGAGACACGGCGGACCGCTCAAGCCAGTGGAGCCCTGGACTAGGGGCTCAACCCACCCGCTCCCTACACCTGTTATTTTATTGCGATAGCAATTACATGGACACTTCAACCGGATTTCTGCCGTCGCCGTCGTCGTCGCCGTGAGGTTCCCTACAGATAAAATCTTCGCCGCGCGCCGTATGCCCGAGCGGAAGCGTGCGGGGACGCGCGCTATCACGGAGAGCGAACGCACTCAATCTCCCACGCGCAAGCAAGGAAGCGGGAAGCCAGCGCCGGAGGAAGCGGGGGGGGGGGGGCACTTCTACTTTGCCAACAACCGCGCTCGTCGCTCGCTCGCACCGTATCTTATCTCCACACGGCTCTGACCTTTATGCGCCGTGCATTCGCCGCTCAGTTTCCGTTGAAGCGATAGACCGCACGTACCTTCGCCCGTTGCTACGGCGTATGCGCTTGCTGCCAGCGTTTTGACAGTCGTTGTCTGCAGTCATTCAGTGTGATCTATTCATGTTCGTTTGTGCGCGCTCACACCACGCTTGTACAATCAGTTAGTAATAGTCGGGCCACATTTTCCAACGCACGCTACACATGCAATGCTGCCCGGGTCGGCAGTGCAGCGCTACAGGTGTGTCCCTTCGCACGCGCTGCCCACGGGAAGCACTTCTCATCAACACCACCGTTTCACACGCGCCTTCTCGTGGTCAGCGAGTCTCTCTTCATGTCGGTCTACTTACGCCGCAGCACACCTGCTTACTTAATCAGCTCATGTTTACTACAATTCATATTGCTACCAAAGCCGCTCACCTTACTTCGTATGACGTTGCTGTGTTGCTATCGCATTCATTGCTTCGCCCTTAGGGCGAAACTGTGACATTTTTAATAAACGTTTTGCTATATATATATATATATATATATATATATATATATATATATATATATAGCGATTCCAAAACGGCAGTTAGGGCTTTTCAGCTTTTCAGAAGGGTCGCATCGCCGAGCAAGCTACTCGTCTTCTTAGCGTCTCCAATCCGGATGCTCTCACGCATCATTCGATTCACTGGTTTCCCGCTCACGTAGGGTCGGTCGAGGGTGCTCCCCCGGACCTCAATGAGTCTGCTCACGATCGTGAGCCTCGCGGCTGCGCGCGACCTCACCGACCGAACTTCCTCTGTAAGGAGAGCCGACACCCCTCGCCCCTACGGCCACAGCGATGCTCCGGTACTCACAACGAGGTTACGAATTCTTCTACATGTCTAGAAGGGTCTTTCCACCCCCTCACCCCAAATTGAATAGGGCGCAAGCTGTTTCTCTTAGACTTTTACAGACCGGCACATATCCGCGTCTGGCCGTTCTGCACGAAGTTTACCCTGACGTATATCGCGACGACGCCTGCCCGTCCTGCGGGCAGACCTCCACACTAGCACACATGCCCTGGGAGTGCGGGTCGAGATACCCCAAGTTCAGTAAGGAGGAGTAGGACTCGCTTTGCGTAGCCCCGCTATAGACATGCAAATCCTGGCTGTCCTAGACCTGCCGGTCCCGACGTGGGACTAGCCGGGTGCGCGACGAGTTCGCGTCCTCGCTGGACCTCCAATAAAAGTTATTTCACTCACTCACTCACTCACTCACTCACTCCTCACTCACTCACTCACTCACTCACTCACTCACTCACTCCACTCACTCATCAACTCCACTCACTCACTCACGCACTCACTCCTCACATCACTCACTCACTCACTCACTCACTCAGCTCATGTAGTAGTGTGTCGACACGCTGCTACATCATCATGTAGTGTCGAAAGGTAATATGCTGGTGCATGGTGGCCAAACAGTAGGTAAAATGGCGAAAAACCGGCGGTGTCGTGGCGGGATGAGTTATACGCGAACGTGACGTATCCATGATCGTCAGACATGTACATTGCCTGTATATCCGTTAAGGTGCGGTTCAGCCTCTCGGTGAGCCCGTTGGTCTACCGGTGGTGTGCCGTAGGGAGCTTGTGCTCCACAGAACAGGAACGAAGGAGGTCATCGACAACTTTGGACAAGAATTAGGTAGCGGCGTTGGTCTGTGAGCAGTTGCTAGGGCACCATGATGGATAACGTCATCAAGTAGGAAATCAGCGACGTCAGTAGCGCAACTATAGTCGGAAAAGCTCGCGTGATGGCATACCATCACGTGTATATATATATAGTCAGTCGCAACTGCGACCCACGTGGGGAATAGGCCGATGAGGTCAAGACCGATGCGGTAGAATGGCTCCTTGGGTGTGTCAGTGGGCTGCAGTGGGCTGCAGAAGACCTGCAGCCAACGCCGAGGGCCGTTTACGTCGCTGACAAAGGTCACAAGTAGCAACCTAGCGTCGAACAGATCGGTACAGACCAGGCCCGAAAAACCGGTGCCGCACGCGGTCGTATGTGCGGGATATTCCAAGATGGCCAGCGGTTGGGGCATCGTGGCTGGATCCAGCTACTTTCCTGTTGCTTTGATATATATCTGCCTGTCAGTTTTTCCCTTTTCAAGTTTGCTGGCATTCTCCTGGTAACCATGTACCGACCAGCCCAACAAGCCACTCTCACCGGTATCACCGTCGACAGGGTAGCGTGATAAATAGCCTTTTTTTTTTTTTCATCCGGCCAGACTTCCACAGAACGTCAAAGGTGTACTCCTGTAGCCGTGAAGCCCATCGACCAAGCCTTCCTGTAGGATCCTACAGTGACGAGAGCCAGCAAAGGGCGTGGTGGCCCGTGACGACAGAAAACGTGCGGCCATATAATTAAGGGGCGGGGGCCATGAGCACATAATCGTGAGAGCAGATACGGGCCGAAGGCGTGGTTGGAGCATCGGCTAGGTGACGTAGTTCGACCTGCAGGAGGCTGGTTGAACAGTCAATTGGGGCAGCATATGTCGTTAGAAAGTCCATACCAAGTATAACGTCACTGCTCAAGCACAACAAATAAAACCGAATTTGGGTGACCTGCGATAGTGATGCGGGCGGGTGCATATCCCAAGGACGGCGGGAGTTCCTCCATCGGCCACTGACAACTCCGGATACAGTGTGACCCCCTTCTTTAGGCGACGGCGAAGAGCACAGCTCTTGGCAGAAATATGAGTCCCGGTGTCGACATGTAAAGTCACACCATCAACGTCCACGTCCAGCATACATCGTCAAGTCGGCAGAGTAGCTAGAGGGTTTTGGGGCGAAGTCGTGGATGCAGCGTTATCTAGTTTTCCGGAGTGAAGGAGTCACGGTTGCTCGGCGACGTCGCGCAGCGAAGTGGCGGCGAGCGGGAGGACGGACGGCGGAAAGGTTGAACGCTACCTGGTTACCTCTAGGTGACGGTGAGCGGCTGGACCGTGGAGCGAGAGGCTCAAAGGGGCTGCGATCAAGGCGGCGAGCATGGGCAAAAGATGGAGTACGTTGCGGGAACGACCAGCGGTTGTTACAGTAGCGAGCAAAGTAGCCCACACGGGGCATTTAAAGCGCAGATAGGCCGATCGTCTTAGTTATCCAATCGGCAGGGTTCCGAGATCGTGGAGGGCACCTTTGATAACGAGGAAACGATGACGGGGCTCCAGAAGTGGACGCAGCACTAACCACGGCGCAAGCAGCGTGAACCCCGAGATTCGCGAGTTCGTTGCGCACGATGGCGTGGACAAGTGAAACTACTAGTGTGTTCGGGTCGCCGGCGTTACAGTTGGTAAAGAGGCTAGTTGGAGTCATCAGTTCGATTTCACAGAGGACAATCTTCGTCAATTCGGCCGAAGGCAGTGAAAAGTGAGACTGTGGCCGCTCTTCACACGAAGACGTCGCGGCTGTGTTGGGAAGCCGGGTGAATGGTCGTTCAATACAGCGGCTCTTGGCCAGCTCGAAGCGCTGGCACTCCTCGATCATGGCATCGAGAATAGCACAATTTCTGCACATGAGCAGATTAAATGCGTCGTCCGCTATCCCCTTCAGGACGTGGCCCGCCTTGTCAGACTCTGGCATGTTGCCGTCAGCTTTACGGCACAGCGCCAGCACAGGCCTGTATGTATGACAGGTTATCTACCCGTCTATGTACTTCCATGGACGTTAGGGCTTGAGTTGACAGCCGTTTCTTCGCAGCGATTTTTCAACTGGAGGCCTTACCGAACAGGTCACGGAGATTTTGCTTAAATGTATCCCAGCTCCCAAGTTCGGCCTCATAATTGTCATACCACAACTTCGTCGTTCCGCTAAGATTAAATACCACATTGGCCAGCATGACTGTTAGGTCTCGGGAATTGCGACCACTCAGCCGCTCGTATTGTGTCAGCCACTCACCGTCGATGTCATCGGTCCCGTCGAACATTCCATGTTCTCGAGGGTGGGCCAATACAATCGTGGTCTGCAGCGCAGAAGCAGATTCCGGTTGGTCTGCCATGGTGGTCGCACCGCAGCACCGACCGCTTCGGAGCTCAGTCGTCTGGCGAGAATGCCCCGCACCTCCACCAATTTCGGACGGGGCATCAAGCGAAGCACGGTATATAGACAGACTACTTACAAAGATGGCCAAGGCGATCGTCGTCGTCTTCGCTGGTCCAAGGAGGTGGCTCGTAACGACATCAATGATATAAATAATTTCAAACTTGATTTATACAAGGCTTTGGCATGAGTAGTAACAAAGCATTTTCAGTTGCGATATTCCACTACATGAACTTTTCATTTATTATTTATTTATTCATTCATTCATTTATATATTGTTTAGTTATACTGCCGCCTTATTGTAGGGCTATAGCAGGAGTGGGAAAGAGTAGCAAATTAGCAACAAGGCAAACAAAAGAAAAAAAAGCACAGGTAAAACAAATTAATATACTAAACGTACTGGCGACTATATGGCAAGGAACGAACAGCACCGGACAACGATTTGGACTTGAAACAAAGAAAAATGAGGCATCAGCTATTTTATACCGGCAGTTCCTATACAGGCAGTTCATGAAGAGATTCACATTTGCATGTAGAGCACCTCTGTAAAAAAAATCTCGTCCTCCCAGGCAAAAAGGTAACGCGCAACACAGCATTGCCGGTGCAAAGCTGCTTTTTATTCATACCAAAAGCGACTGCACAATGAAACAGCACAGTGAACCTACCAAAGAAGTGTCATGGCCAAAGAGCTACGAGGGCCACGGCATTTTATCGCAGATGACTACATGGCACACACTCACAAAATGCGGCGACTCCTATAGACATTTTCATCAGGCGAGGAGGAAAGGGCGCGCGACAAGCCTTTCCTCCTCTCTGGCTTGTGCGAGCTGGCGTGGCGCGGCTTGAATGTGTTGCCGGTCGCGCGCTACGGAACGATTCGGAGGTGTTTTAGCTAGTTCCGAGTGTAATTTACGGGATGCCAGTTCTTACGAGGTCGTCGAACAACCACTGTGTAGCCTTTAGGTGCAGCAGTAGCTACAGTATTTGGAAATTTCTCTGGGATGTGCAAAAATGCAACATGCATCATCAGCCGCGGTGTGTGCATGTGTTGTGAACTATGTTGGATGTATCGGTTTTCACTCGACGAAGAGTTGTAAAACATTTCCATCAGCCACCGGCATCGTTCTCACACATTTTAAGTCTAATAGACTTCAAATCACAATGTCTACGTTAGCCTCCTGCAACAGGCCGAAGGCTTTGGTCAACACAGCGAGCACTGCGGTTGGTAAACCAACATGATACACACAAGCTTCGTGCTTTGATCGGCATTGCCATTTTACCCTGTGAGGCACAATATACAAAGGGGATTGCATAAAGAGAATCCAACAGCTATTTGTAAGGACACAATTTCCATAAGATGGGTGAATGCGTCGTAGATGACTGAACTTACGAGACTGAAAAAAAAAAAAAAAAAAAAAGTGTTCATATGTCCTCTTTTTGCGGCAAAATAAAACAGAACATGGGATAACGACGCAATAAGACTTCGCATGGTCGTGCCGCATGCTCGGACCACTTGGACCATGCGCTATAGAGAATCTATAACACAGCATTTAGTACTGCCTCGGAAGCTCGCGCAGTCTGCAGCTGGTCGTTCTACCACTCGAAAAGTGCGATTCACACTGTCCCAGCTAGCACAAAAGCGATAGAAAACTGCTTCCATACCGATTCGCCAAGACTAAATGAACGTCTGAAAGACGCACTAAAAAATCCGTGCAATCCGTTTAGAAGGTGATAACGGTCG
>NC_051159.1:117952283-117986383 GCF_013339745.2 Dermacentor silvarum | reverse complement strand
TCCCGAGGGTCCAGCGCGCCTAGGAGAGCGACGGTAGGAACAGAGACGAGAATGCAATCGTCGCCGGGAGTGCGCAGTGCGCACTAATCGCGGCCTCCCATTACGACGAAAGAAGTGAAATTTAAAAGTTGTCGCTCTACAAATTCGCATGAGCAAATTTGTAGAGAGCTATACGGAGAATAATAGTAGCTTTATCAGCTGTTAAACTTGGACATGCAGCAGCACCGGCAACACGCAGAACTGTTGTCGACGCCGTCGGCGTTTTGCCCGCGTTCGCACAAAACGCGTGCGGCGTTGGTGACTGTTGCCGGAGCCTCTGGGGGCGGCTCGAGTTTTCGACATCAGAACGGGACACTCGTCGAGCAGCGTCGGAAGTCTTTACCACCTTCTCGCCTCACAATTTTATTGCGATAGCAATTATATGGACACTCAAAAGCAGATTTCTGCCGTCGGCGTCGCCCGTCGCCGTCGCCGTCGCCGTGAGGTTCCGTATGACGTTCAATGGAGATGAAATCGTCGCGCGCGCGCCGAACGCTGTATGTGCGAGTAAAAGGGCGCGAGGGACGCGCGCTTTCACGGGATGAACGCACGGCGGAGAACAAACGCGCGTTCTGTCTGCTCTGTGCTCCCTTAAGGGCTGCAGAAGTAGGCGTCTCTTTCCTCCTCTACAATCACCATATATGTGGCAAACGTGCCTTCTTCCGACGCACGAAAGCCGTGGGGGGGAGGAGGAGGGAAGGGAGGCGAGGTTTAGCTGCGGCACCAAGTGCCTATTTATATCAGAGGCTCCGGCAACAGTCACCAACGCCGCACGCATTATGAGCGAAAGCGGGCAAAACGCCGACGGCGTCGACAACAGTTCTGCGTGTTGCCGGTGCTGCTGCATGTCCAAGTTTATACAGCTGATAAAGCTGCTATCATTACTCCGTATAGCTCTCTTCAAATTTGCTATCGCAATTGATGCTTCACCTTTCAGGTGAAACTGCGACAACTTTTTTTATATAAATACGCACTTGATGCCGCAGCTAAACGTCGCCTCCCTTCCCTTCCCCCCACCCCCACGGCCTTTCGCACGTCGGAAGAAGGCGCGTATGCTCTACATATATGGTGATTGTAAAGGAGGAAAGACTCCCTACTTCTGCAGCCCTTAAAGGAGCACGGCGCAGAACGCGCGTTTGTTCTCCGCCGTGGGTTCGCTCCCCGTGAAAGCGCGGGTCCCTTGCCCCCTTTCACTCGCACTTACAGCGTTCGGCGCGCGGCGACGATTTCATCTCCATTGACGTCCTACGGAAGCTAACGGCGACGGCGACGCCGACAGCAGAAATCTGCTTTGGAGTGTCCATATAATTGCTATCGCAATAAAATGGACAACGGCACCTTGTCCTACATATGCGCGCGCGACGGTGCCGCCGCCCCGGGAGAGCGCAGGAAACTAGACACGCAAGCAGTGGAACGTCGACAAAGAGAGGGTGGTGCGAACGTAGACATGGACGACGCGCGTCGGCATTTCAAGCTAAGATCCGATCGTTGTTACCTTGTTCCTGCGACCTCTTTGGGTCCCAGGTGTGACAAGGTAGTTCAAGGGCGCGTTACAGGTCCCGGAGCCCACCACCCGGAGTTAGAGGGGTATGTGCCATTGCGCTTCGACCCTTTCTGCACTATCACCAGGATCGGCCACCATTTTTGCACACGCACACGAGCATAACCATAACAGCTTCGCTATAGTAAATGAGGCGGAACTTGTGAAGCAAACATGAAAGCTGTTTCTCGGCTAAGGTGCGGGAGAAGGCCGGGATGAAATGGAACTCGCGTACGCTAGCCGAGGCAAAGGCGTAGAGGGTCTACGTTGGCAGCTAACCTAGCCTGCAGGCAGCATGGTAGCGCGGCATTTCAATTTATGTATCTCCTCTAATAATATGCCAATTTGAAAAATTTTTGTTGCAATACGCTCCATAAATAGCGCCCGCAACTTCCAATGTGCGGCCAAAATTTGCAATAAGGCATAGTGAGGGCCCCTATAAAGTAGCGTTGTCATGTTGGTTCCGGTTTCGCGATCTTAATGTGAATGAAAGTACAGGCCATAACATAGGCGAGGCAAGCTTTAGCACTCGCAGCGTTGATGGCATTTCGGCGAGCTATTTCTACTGCAAAGAACGCAGTCATGAAAACGTGAATGCGAAGGCTACTGGCCTGTCCTATTGATTTTAAAGCTAGTAGGAACGTAGTGCCCCATAGGTTATAGGTCCTCAGACTATTCTTCAAGCATCACGGCGCGTGTTCTACGTAGAAGGTTTCAAATGGCGTCACTGCCACACCTGTTAACTGTGGCCCACGTAACATCGCGAATCGCAGTCCCAATCCTGACCCAATCGATGGTTGGCGCGTAGTGTAGCACTGCTTTGAACGCAGGTTTCTCTCGACACAGCTGCCCGTCACAATATCAACGCAAACTCTTTTAAAAAGCATCTCGGAAGAAATAAGCGTATCATAATGGAGCAACTACCTTTTTGACTTTTGTCTTTTGATAACAGGCTCTATTTTTAGTCGGTTTTCCCATTGTCTGTCATTACATAGCATTTTGCTCGTCGTCAGAACAACTTGGTGATGTATAGGGACAGAATCGTTGAACAATTTACTCTCCCGGAGGAATTTCAACGCTACATCCTCCTCTTAGTATACAGGACGCACCGAGATTCTGCAGTTCACGTACTCAAGAATTCGACGAACACTCGTCTCGTCAAGTAGAATGCTAGAAAACAAACACATCTTAGGAAAAAACAAGGCACCCCGTATCAGTTCCAATACGTAAATTAACTTTTGACTTGTTCAGTCACCAGAAGCCTTCGGCATCAATAACCAATATTCTGTGTTTCGTTACTTTTTTTCTTCTATCTTCATCAATAACCACACTCTTCTATCTTTCTCTCACACTCTCACAATCCACGATTTCTCAGGTTTGCCTTATGGCTGAGCTCCCAACAACGCCCGTGAAATCGCGCAAGGCCTTCTCGATAATTTGATTCGCTCCACTTGATTCTTTGCTCATATTTCGCGGGAACACGACCTCAGTTTCTCGCCTAATTAGTATTATTGGCACGATCGATGGCGGCGATGCAGAAATGCGTGCCAAGCTTTCATAATATAGAGCAGTCACATTGACACCTAGTCTGCCCAGGGCAACCTACTACGTGCACGTCGTGACTGTATCGGAATGCCGGACTAATTATCGCCCAATTTTGTTTTGGGACCGTTCAGGTGCAAAGCCTTTCGCATGCACATTTCTCAACACGAACAGCAGCCTATTACTTCTCTGTTTCCGATCAAGCTGATATCGCCAATATGGTAATAAGTACTTAATATATCGATCTCACGCCGCCGAGTTTCACTGTATAGACAGGGTGTCCCAGCTATCCCGCAGCACGATTTTAAAGAAGAGGAACGGCGTTACGCGAAGGAAACCTAGTGCGTATTGTTTCCAGTACAGTGGAGTAGCCGCCAATATGTTTTTCGTTAGTGACATCTACTTAGGTAATTGTAATTAATTAATAACTCGAGATGTTCTGTCCTAATTATCAAAGTGTCAATGAGAAAGTTGTAGAGCACATGAGAAACTCTCGCTACAGCTTTCTGTTGCTCAATACGTGATACATAGATGTGTTTTTCCGAGTGTAAAGAAGCCCGCGAATACACGCAGAATTGCAGCGTGATTGACCGCTCGAGGCTCTTTGCGCGTATTCGCGGGCTTCTTTCACGCTCGGAAAAACACTTTTATGTAGCACGTATTGAGCATCAGAAAGCTGTATCGAGAGTTTTTCATGTTGCTCTACAATTTTCTCATTGAAACTTTGATAATTAGGACAGTACTTCTCGAGCTAGGTAATTAATTACAATTACCTAATTAAATCTCATGAACGGAAAAATTACTGGCGGCTACTTCACTGTATTGGAAACAATACGCGCTAGGTTTGCTTCGCGCAACGCCGTTCTTCTTTTTTTTTAAATCGTGCTGCGTGATCGCTGGGACACCCTGTATACTACATGGCTACCGCATAGGCCGCCAGTAGTTGTAGTTCTCAGTGAACTGAGTGACCCCTCTTAAAAATCATGAGGAAATGTAATGATTCGATAATCGTTCCATATACGTGGTCGTGGTGGTGGTGGTGATATTGCGACAGCTGGCGTTAGCCGGGCAGACCTGGCCAGCAGTTTCTCCGCCTGGGCGTCTCGTTCGGCGCCAAATATGTCACCATGTGTCCATCATTTCTGCCTCTCAAAGAAATGTGAAAAGAATGCGTGAAGATTCATTGAGCACTATTCGCGATCCTTGCGGGAAGACTAACTGTTGGACGCGTTCGTGAGCAAATCCATTACTTATAGAGTTCGCGTACTACTTAGGAAATCCACCGTGCACATCACAATACCTAGAGTGTTCTAGTGCTAAGTACAAGCCTATTTTTGTTTCTTCTGCGCCTGTGTGTTTCTGGTAAACAATACGCGGCCGTCTTCATAATCGCGTTATTGCATCAGGGAGCACAATAGTTTATCTTTGCGACTAGCTAGGTATTCGGGGAAGGCCCCCACAGGCGTAGAGGAAGGCACTAGAACAATGTGGGTAGTAGAACAAAAAGAAAACGTTACAGAAAAAATAAAGCTCAGATTTCGTGTGATCTTGTCGTTAGTATGAGCGCAGTAGATGATGAAAAGGCAGGTCATTAGTTCAGAACGTGTAATATTAGCACTTAATACTGTGCAAACATATTTGATAAGTGGAGAAGGTTGAGACACAGATTCGAGAACAGGCCTGCTGTATCAAGGTGTCGAAACTATAGAAGTGCAGAGCTTTGCCCAGTTTTGGTGGACAGGGCCATCGACCCAATATAAGCGTTGAAGTTGAGGGCATTGGTCGAATCTTTACCTTGTTAAGATCGTAGATAGTTCGAGCGATCGCCCATACGAACTCTGCCTTCACGCAACATGTGCTCAAGCGATACCGCGGCACTGCAGTTGTCGTAATAGTGAAATACAGATTGGTTATTGAGACAAAAGTAGGTTTGTTCATATGAGCTGTACGTTTAGTCGGGTATCGAAGTGAGCGGCCCAGAAGCTTTCCAAGTTCCCACGTCAGTATTGAAGAAACCTCGACTGCAGCTATAAATAGCTACAGTATAAAAACAGATGCCGCTCTTACTGAAATATACCTCAGAAACTTATTTATAGGGTGTCCATTACGAGCTACTTCATCCGCCTTCTCACTTGCCCGAATAAATCAGTGTCACAAAAGCTACTGAAATATCAAAACATGGCCATCATTATGTGCCAAATGGTCCATGTATATTCCACCGAGTATTGACAAAGGTTATACTTCTATGTTGTGCTTTTGATGCGAAGATGTTGCCATGATGCATTTAAATACGAGAATATTGTCTAATGTTGGTCATGTCACAGCTGTGCCTGTTATTTGTGCCTGATCACCTGTTATTTTGTATAGATTTCAGCCGATGTCGGTGAAATTACTTTTTCAAAACACGACAGTACCATCTGGCCATCGAACGGCATGAAGGAATAACAAGAAGACATTTGAAATTGTACATTTTAACGCCAACATCCCCGTGGATAGCGCTCTTCCTGAAACGCACGCTGATATTGAGTTTCACCATCATGATCATCGCTGAGGAGGAGGAGGAATAAACTTTATTTGTGTAGCAGATTTGTGAGACTAAGCCTCTCTACCTAGATGACGGCCTCGAGATCGAGTCCGTTGGCTCTGGCGGCATCTTCGGCCTGCTGGATTGCCTTAAGTTAGTCTTCCGGTGCAGAGCTGAGCAGCGCGGTCTCCATTGCTCTCTGGCCCTGTGCATATTATTCTGTGTGGGCGTCCCAGGACAAGCCCAAACCGTATGTTGTAATTCCGCCCCTTTCTTGACAGAATCTGCATCTATCGGTGTGAAGTTCTGGATAGTAACGATGGTAGGCTACCGGGTTCGGATATGTTTCTGTTTGCAACAAGCGCCATGCTGTCGCTTGCCGTCTACTTAGCGAGGAGTGTGCCGGGGGGAAACGGGCCCTGCCCAATTTATAGTGTTTGGTTATCTCGGTAAAGCTGGTCATCCGGTCTCTCTCCGCTCCCAGTATTTGCGTGTCACCTGCTCGGTTCGTCAGTTCTCGAGCCAGGTTGTGCGCTATTTCGTTCCCGGGAAGGGATGAGTGTGCGGGTGCCCATATAATGCAAACATCTCGATCTTCACGAAAGTTGGCTAAAGTTCTGAGCGCTTCCGGCGAAATTTTTCCTTCCGCATAGTTCTTGACGGCGGTCTTGGAGTCGCTGACTATGATGTTGGCCTCCGTGGAGGTTATTGCCAGTGCTAGGGCAGCCTCCTCCGCCACCTCAGCCTTTCCTGTTTTTATAGTGCCACTAACTCTGGAGTCACCCTCTAGACTGGTAGCAACTATCGACATACTCTGTCTGTTTGTGTGCTCCGCCGCGTCCACATAGACCACGTCCCTAGCACTACTGAATCTTTTGCGGAGAGCTCTCGCTCTTGCGATTCTTCTATCTTCGTGAATCTCCGGGTGCACTGTTTCTGGGGATTGAGAGTATTGAGAGATGTTCCCTTATTTTCCTTGGGATGTCTCCCCGCAGTCCGTGCTGTGGTTCGTAGGATACTCCGATGTCGTATAAGATGTGTCTGCCCGTCAAACTCTGCGTAGTCTTTCATACTGCGCTACTCTCTGGGGCCTCAATAAGTTCGTCTAATGTGTTGTGCATGCCGAGTGCTAGCAACCTGTCGTTTGACGTATTTGCTGGAAGTCCCAAGGCTTGCTTATACGCCCTTCTAATGATACATTCTATCTTGGCTTTTTCCGCAGCGTAGAGTTTAAGGTAAGGGACCACATATACAATACGACTGATTACGAATGTTTCTATTAATCGAATAAGATTGTGCTCTTTCATGCCATAGTTCCTGTTGGATATCCGCTTTATTAGTCTAATTGTTTGGTGAACACTATTATCCAGTAGTCTAATGGTTTCTCCATTATGACCGTTTTCGGATATGCGGAGTCCCAGTATTCTTAGGCTCTCCACTATAGGTATCCTGGTGCCTTCTACTGTGACGACAACGTCCGGCCTTTCCTTAATCCTTTTTCGACCTCTGCATGTGGGTCTATAGAGCAGAAGTTCTGATTTTTTAGAGGAACATCGCAGTCCCTTGTCTCTGATGTAGTCTTCGACCATGTTTACTGCTGTTTGGAGGATCTCTTCCACATGCCCATCGCTTCCAGCCGCCACCCAGCGGGTAATGTCGTCCGCGTATAGGCTGTGTCCGAGTCCTTCAATTTTTTCGAGTCCCGCAGGAAGATCAATCATTGCCACGTTGAATAGAAAAGGAGATAGGACCGACCCCTGCGGAGTACCCCGATTACCAAGTTTTATCTCCTCGATTTGGTTCCCCCAATTGTAATCTTTGCCGTACGATCCGTCGAGAAGTCTTTGATGTACGCGTATGTTTTACGTCCTACATCCAGCTCTTGGAGATTTTGTAGTACTGCCTTGTGCGTGACAGTGTCAAAGGCCTTTGTTAGATCGAGCCCTAGTATCGCCTTGGTATCTAGAGTTTTCGCGCCCGCATCTATAATGTGATGTTTCAGTTGGAGCATAATATCCTGCGTCGATAACTTTGGTCGAAATCCAACCATGCTATGTGGGTAAAGTCCTCCATCATCCACGTATCTCGTGAGGCGTGTGAGAACCACATGTTCCATGAGTTTACCGACGCAGGATGTTAGCGATATGGGATATGGACCATCGCTGAGAAAATATTTATATTGGTAGCTAAGCGTCTTCGAAATGGTAAAGTTACCCGCCGCGGTAGCTCAGCATGGCCGCATTTCGATGGAGGCGAAATGCAAAAACGCCCGTGTGCTTGCGTTGTAGTGCACGGTAAAGAACCCCAGGTGATCAAAATTAATCCGGAGCCCTCCACTACGGCGTGCCTCATAATCAGAACTGGTTTTGGCACGTAAAACACCAGAAAGAAGAAAAGAAGAAATGGTAAAGTCATATGAACACAGCTAACCGCCCACTTTAGAGCCTAGTTAGGAACTGTTGTTCCATCACTAACCTCGAAATCGTGATGTGTCATACAGATGGTTGAAGCTGGTGACGCCCAAACACGCCTCAAGCAATCGCGTACGATGACTATAATCGTCTCAATTAAGGGTACGGACTGTGTGGCGGTAGTCTCTATATAATATCTTCGCGTAAGGTCTACTGGAGGAGGTTCACTGGTTTATGGAAGAAACTGGCTCCTTTCTTGCCATAAAGAGAACCACTACAGCTTCCTACATCTCCGGAGCTTTAGTGTTCCAGCAATAGCGGTCAAGGTATTTGCAGCGCAGTTGCAACGGGGGTGTTCAGCCTGACACGCTCGACAGACAATTTCTTCACCTGAGCCCCTCTTTCGATGACACAAAGATTTCATCACGTGAACAAACCAGAGACACGAAGAAGAGCGAGGCGTTTCCGTCAGACCGCCTTTCAAAAAAAGGCAAGCCCATTATTTGCTTTCAGGATAAAGCTGCGTGAACGTGAAACCTGAGCGCCTGATTGGGCGTTTTCCGAACACTTCTATGTTAAAGGGCGTGTTGCTTATGCTATGCAACAAATGAACGTAAAATGAACGCAATCCTTCATTATTGTACCGTTTGTCCTTGCGTAGTTTTATCGAAGAGTGCCGTGAATTTGCAGCAGGCAAACCTGGCTCGATTTTAGGCCTTGACGAGGCGAACGTAACTGTGGGCATACCGTACCAAGGAGATGCAGTGGAGACGCGACCGCCAAGTAAACCGCCGTGGGACTCCAGTGCGTGAGTGCCAATGATAATGCCATTGCGCGAGCACGCGTAGGGTGCTCGCGTAGAGTGAGGTCATGAGCTCGTGAAGAGGCCTCCGCGGGCGGTTTTGTTATTCAAACACTTCAGTTGCGGCGCGCACTACCTTGGAGCGAAAGGAATACATCCGGCCCGCCAGGGGGAAGCGGAGGGGGATCTCCATATTCAACCTTGGCGTCGACATTCGTGCTTACCTCCAACGCGACGTGGGTGCCATGAACAGCGCACCGAGAAAGCAATGCACCGACCGTCAGAGAAAAAAGTCTTTCTTCTTCCGAGTCATTAGTTGGCAAGGGAGGAGACGTTTACCCGTGCCATGCCCCTCTATCAAGTAATATACTCATGTTGCCCTCGTGGGCTAGTGCTAACAGTCGGTTCAGAAGGAATTGTAGCACGAGAAATGGCGACCGCCGACCGATTGATTGATTGATTGATTGATTGATTGATTGATTGATTGATTGTAGAAGTATGGACAACTGGATTACTTGATAAGCGCTTACTGAACTCTCGTTTCTTTTCGACAAATCAGCAACGCAATCCTCGACACAATGCGAGCTGTCCACTTCATAAATCCATTGTGCAACTGCCGGACTGCCCAGAAGTGGGATGGGACGGTCCTGGCGAATTGTCAACACCTAGTAGAGCAGGCCTACGTGTTCTCGCCATTCGGTCGTCAGCAGTCGCTATAAAGGAGCGAAAAGCTGACACCAGAATGGCTGAATCTGACAAGGTTTCTCACATCTTGAAGGTAATAATCGATGACAACTTTAATCTACTTGTCTTCAAGGACTTTACCATGGTCGACGCTATTATTAAGGAATGTCAACGCTTCGAACAAGCGAAGAGTCGCCGCATCACCTGCCAGTTCCTGCGGCTAGAGTTACTGTATATGCTCCCTACGGGAGCAGAGTTGCGCATAGGTACGCCATCTTGCCCACCGACGCATCTGTGTTCAGCAGCAAAGCCACTCCTCTTGAGTGCAAGATACGGCGCGGCTCAGCTGCCGAGTGTACTCGCTCCTTCATTCCGCGAAGGCCAGGTGGCGCGGTGGACATCAGTGCACGCCATAGAAACTCTATGGTTCAGGCGGAGCCGTGAAGTTGCCTTTCCCTCAAAATGATGCTTTTTACGCATGTGGCCAGATTTGGCGAATAGGGGCGCGAGCGGCGCGTTCAATGAGATGCGCAACTCTGCTCCCTATAGAGAGTAACACACCTGCGGCTGCCCAACAGCGTCGCCACATCGCCGAGTGAAGACCCACCAATGTTGACTGCGTCTACAGCGTCAGAAGGTCCCACCAGCATCGCCCGCCGCGAACAAAAAGCAATGACCCTTGCCGACGTTCTTGCAGACGCTCAATCAGCCAACCTGCCGACCGTGTCACTCATACAACCAGTCGTCCGCCAGGAGTTCATGAACCTGGGTTTATGATCAGTCTGTTCTATACGTACACACAGGAAAGCACTCTTACCAATGCCACCCTAAACCAGGTCTACCCTCCGCGCAACCGAAACCCGGCTGTCTGGAGCACTGAGAAATTCGATCCATATGCTTCAAATGCTCTCGTGTTAGACACGTTGCCCATCACAGACGCAGTCTCTGGTCGTCGCCTTCAAACTGGAGCACTGGAGCTTGGCGTCGTCCTGAAGGCAACATTCTAAGTTTCTCTTCTCACCATTATCGACAGGCTATATATATCCCTACTGAAAAACCCCCGTATTCCCCATAACTCCTATATCCAATAACATCATACGACATATAGGAAAAACAGGTTTTTGTATAGGATCCTATATGTTCCATATCGGATTATTGGATATGGGGGTTATGGGGCATATGGATTTTTCAATAGGCTGATGCCGTCGTTCCAAATTCCAGGTTTAGCCGTTCAATGTCACCACAAGGTCGTCGATTTCTATAGTAGCAAGCACACCGGTCCTCGTCTCCTGCGCGGCCTGGCACCTACGCTCCGGAAAACTATGCCGTGCAGCTCCCGGAGGAGACTGCATCACTATGACTCCGCATAAAAATCCTGTGTCGTCCGTACCAGCGTCTTCATTGTCTCGTGACAATATGAACTTCGTGAGTGATAAAGTTTTGCAGAACGCAGTAAAGACACGCATGTAACGGTATTGAGCGTTTATATAGTCGCATTAAGAGCGTCGCCGTAAAATTTCTTCACACGGAGATTTAAAAAAAGTTATCATTTAAGAATAGTTCTGACTCTATAAACTACTTTAACACTATGGCACGTGTATTGACCTCTAGGACGAGACATCTTGAGTCGGCCTATTGCCCGGAGTAGGGACATATCATACTTTGCAAACATACGAATTAACGAGCTCGTAGGAATCCGAGCTGCCTGCGTCCCTACATTTCAGCTTACGCAAGAAATGCATTAGAGCTGGTGCAGTGGGTGATAATTGAAGCCACGTGTGTAGCAGCATTCGCACGCTGTATTAAAACCATTAGTCAAGCTGCTTTCACGTCCAGCAGCGACTAATAGCGACGTCGCTATAAGTCTGGGTGCGTCTCTCTCCAGATGTGCGTAGATCGCAATGCATCGCAATTCCATTAGAGCTACGGCTGGCGTTTCTATTAGCCCTTGACGCACAAAATGGAACGGCGACACGACAGCGCTTCCGTGCTAGAATGTTTACGCTGCCGATCATCCTGCTGGCTACTAGAGTCTCGCTGAACTTCAATGTCAGCATGGCGCCAGTCGGAACGTTCTGCATTCCCATGCTCGCGTTTTCGACCGCTGTCGCCCACGCGAACACATATCCACGTGCAAGAGGCTTCGTTAACTTAGCAGGAGATGCTTCATGGTCGTGCGAATGTAACAACTATCGTTATTTTTTTAAAGCGTTCATTTTTCTTTACTTTCAACCATATCGCACTCCCTCTCAGTTTTTATGGGCGACGCTTGAGAGCTTGAGTGCCCGCTTCGTTCCATTAATTGCTCGATGCTCGAGAGTGGTGGAAACTTCGGCGTTGCGCGACATTGATGGACTCGCAGGAAGGTTGGGCAGCTTTAGCAGTCAGACAGCTCTTGCCAATTAGCCACGGTATTTTGGCAGGCGCTCCGATGTCACGAACGAAACCTTTCTGCCAATATTTTGGAGAGGAAAGCACCTTGCCATTGCATCCTGCGAGTGTTTGACATCGGGATGGAAAACAGGAAACTGACAATAAAAGCTACTCAGAAGCCTAAAAACCGCGCAATGATTGACATGATAAATGTGACAGGCGTAACAAGGAGACACGGAAAGGAAGCTGTTTGAATCAAGCATCAAAAGCGAGTACGTGATATTCCAGTCGACGTTTGGTGGAGAAATGGAGTCGGACAGGCGACCTATGCGTGGAAATGACAACCGTCCCATCAGAGTAACAGCATGAGCAGAAAAGAAAGGCAGCTGAAGACTGTAGCGAGACACATTTAGTGATGAAACAAGGAAAATCGCAGGCGTAGGGTAGGTTGGGCGTTTTTCACAGGAAAAGGTAAGTGGAGAATTTTTTTAAAAGACCTTAGTTTGGCGTGAAATTTAATAGTTCTATGATGACCTTTGTGATCATGGCACATCGGGCACGTCGCTTTTAGTCACGGAAATGCCGCTATCACGATATCATTTTTTGTCTCTTGGCTTTTTATAATCTGGTAAGTGTCTACAGATATTGCCAACTCGGTGCTGCCAAATGTCTCATCAAAAATCCTTCAGAAACATTTGTGTGCACACTAGTGTCACTCATCCGGATCGCTTTGCGCAAGCACCACTACTTTTCTCTCGAAGATGCTTCCTCCAGTGTAGTCTACTGCGCAAAACATCGTTCGCCCCGGCCTCTGCGAACTTGCTCGTGTGGCGGTAACGCGTGGCGGTGCCGTGTTCTTGGTTATTGGAAAATTCATGATTCGTTTTCTAGCTATCTACCCTATAGCGTAGATTGTAGATCAAAACGAGGCGTGCTTACGTCTACAGCGCCGGCTGGAACAGCCACAAAAGCACAAGTAACTCTCACTCAATCGCGCCCTTAATCATGCAAGAGCAAACGTATACTCCTCGCGAACGGCAGCGCATGCGACGAGCAAGGGCCTCGAGGGCACGAAGACAACGTTCAGAGCCTGAGAAAAGAAGAAATAACGAACCAAACAGCCGTCAAAACAGCTCAAACGGCATTATACATTCGCAATCGAAATATGTCACGACTACCAGCCCACTCAAGCATACACCACACGTCTATAACCCACGACAGGCCCAATTAGGAAAAGCTGTCCGACCTATACCATCCTTGACATCAGCTATGTCTGTCTCTCTCTCTCTTACCTATTTAAGACCCTCTTAGCCTACCTAATCGCGAAATTTTTGCCGCGGTCTCTTCCCCCTGTGTAAACGGGTGCCTGGAACGCACCGCCTGCTGCTACACACACAGCGTCGGAAGCCGCTCGTATACTTTCCTACGCTGGCCGTATCTGTCGCGTCACGCACGCTGCACCCCGTACACCGGGCAACGCGGGGGCGTGCGCACACACGTCAAGAATCCCGCCGCATTTGAATAACGACATCCTCTTCCTCCTCCGTCGCTGCGGTGCATTACTACGCACGCGCTCGAAGAAGCGACGGCCGGGCAGGGGCCATAAAAAAATGATAAAAGAAGAAAAAATGTTTAACGAAAACTTCCCAACCGATCCAAAGATAGCGCCGACGCGAGCACAGTCGCGCCTTCAAGAAACGCGCGTCGGCACAGCACAGCGCGCGCGCCTGCGCGTGCTTCCTCGTCTGCACGCATCACAAAACGCCGCCTCGCCTGTGTGTTTCGCGGAGGCGGAATATGCGCCGGGTGTCAAACGTGTCCGCCTCCGGCGGCGCGCGAGCAGTTTTGCCCAAACCATCGGGCACGCGCTTGAGGCACGAATATCACGCAGTGCCGAAATTTTAACCCTCCTATTGTTGTGCGAAGTTCGATACGAAATGTCGATGCTATAGAGTATAGTTGTTTCTGCGCCTTACCCCACCAATGCTTCCCTCGCCTCCCACCACTCCGGTGCTCTGGATCGACCCATTGCCCATTCGTGTTGATAGACGCTATACTCTGTTTCATACTTAGCAGGGAACCCCGCAGAAGCTATGCAAGTAGTGTGGTCGCGGAGGTATCACTCCACGCGTGTCGTGTTGTATTCGTTATTGATCAGCGACGCAATTCTGGGCCGGTATTTTGTAGCGATGCCTTTAAAGTAATAATGCCTTTTCGCGCTTATCGCGCTTTGTCAGTGGTCAGAGCGACGGTCCGCTTCACGATACCAACGTTGATAACGCGAGCGGACTGTCGCTCTGACCACTGACAAAGCGCGATAAGCGCGAAAAGGCATTATTACTTTATAGGCATCGCTACAAAATACCGGCCCTGGGTCGGTATTTTGTAGTGTTGCTTTATGACTTATTTTATGCTAGTCTTA
Organism: Dermacentor silvarum; assembly: GCF_013339745.2. Lineage (NCBI taxonomy): Eukaryota > Metazoa > Arthropoda > Arachnida > Ixodida > Ixodidae > Dermacentor > Dermacentor silvarum. Next base: position 117,972,046 of record NC_051159.1, on the reverse strand, counting down.
TCATCCACCGCTCACGGCCGGCTGATCCCGCTGATAGCGTGAGCGGACCGTTGCTCTGATCACTGACAAAGTGCAATAAGCGCGAAAAGGCATTAGCACCGGAAAGGCATCACTACAAAATACCGACCCTGTGCTATCTCTACTTTATATATTACAACTACAACTAGAGGACGTAACGCTTCGTCAAGTCGCATATTATTTGGCCACCTTTGGGCTACCAGTATGCGATCCATTATGTAACGATCGCGAGTGCAAGCACCACGCTACGTCTACTGGTAGCAGAAACGGTAAATATAGATTCAAATATACATTCGACAGTAAATATAGATTCAGATCTGCAACGACTGTGTAAGCGTTGCGCCATATAATCCGATATAACAGTATGAGACTTAATGTTACATCGCATTACTTGACGCGCACTTATGTCTTTCTTCCATATGTAGCTTACTCTTTTTGGTCACGAATGCAAGCCGTGTGAGAAGTCTGTATAGCCTTCGCGAAACGGAATGTAGACATTGGTCGCATTGGTGCCTTCACTGAATGCTTACTAGCCATTTGCCTGCTCCTAAGATTACGTAAAGCATGAGGCCTGCTGTTCAGCTGTTGTTACACATACGCAAGCGGCTCTAGCTAGCATCCCCCCCTCCAAAAAAAAAAGAAAAAGAAAACCGTTGAGGTATATTAGGTATAGGTTTCTGCCTGATGGGCGAAGGCAGACATGGTAGGAGAGACATGGCTGGTTTGGAAGAGACTTTTCATTTCGATGGAACGTGCAATTGTTTGTTTTGGTGTCTGTATCGCGAATGGTCCCTACGCTGGCTGAAAATTGCTGCGGCTTCTTTACGTAGAATGTGTTCGAATCACCTTTCAAATAATACTCATTTCATTTGTAATCTTCGGGCAGTCATTTGATGTAGTTTAGTGGCTGCCAGGGCAATTTGCACACTTTACAGCAGCTTCGGCGTTCTTGTCTTCAGGTGATTTCGACGTTACAGCTTTCTTTACGCCAGGCTTGGCAGTCGAAACTTCGACCCAAGTAGCGTTGCGTCACAGAGCAGAGTGCACAGGAATGCTATCTAGAAGGCGTTGTCACGACGCATGCAGGTGACACGATGCACTCGCATGACAGGAGCTCTTGCGGCAACGGGCACGGCACTCTCGAGAACTGGTGCAGTAAGTGCAGCTAAAACAAGGAGACATAATTTACGCCACTTCGGCGCCAGTTTCTCGCGAGCGCCGCACGGCATCTTAGTGCGATATCTGCAACTCGGTCTCTGCGGAATGTGCATGCTTATAAAACAAATGGCGACGTGTAGGCACAGCTATGTCTTGAAAGTTGGAACGAATAACGAAGCGGGACGCCTCCTGAGTTAGCTTATAAAGCGGTGGCGAAACGGATGAGCTTTCATTAATTTTCGTTTAGGCTTTAGAATCCTTCATTGTCTGCCGCGCAGAAAGACGAGCGTGCGCAGAACTGGAAACGGCATTCCATTCATAATTTTATTACCCGTGGTATTAAACATTTCTCTATGTCAGCATACGTCTCATTAACTTGGCCTGGGAAAAACTCGCGCGATTCGCGGTGTTCGTTTGCCCCTAAAAAACTTACGAGCTTTTTCTTGCGTTGCAAAAAAAATGCAAATTGTGTGCCCACAGAACTGTAATGTGCTCGTGCGGACATGCATACATGCGAGACGGCGTACTTACCTTTCGTCCTTCATGCGTAATCGGAAAAACTTGCGCACGCTTTTCTTCGGCAGCTCGTAGAAGCGAATGGCACTGCGTCGAGGGTTATTCTCACATGAATTCCTTTTTTTTGCCAAGAAACGTGGCACGACAGAAAGCTTCGAACGATGCGTCGGCAAACAAGCGGTCCTTTTTGAGGTTGGTTGTAACATAAAAACTGCAGCGCGCACAGCAGGCATGACGCCACCACCCATTGTCTGGTTCCTTCGACCGAATATACTTCGTCACTGCGTCGGCCCACCGACCATCGCATCTTGAGCTTTATTCTACACGATCGCGTCATTCCCAACGCTAGCAGCAATAGCGGTTGATAAGAGACTACAAGAAAGAAAGAAAGAAAGAAAGAAAGAAAGAAAGAAAGAAAGAAAGAAAGAAAGAAAAGATGGAAGGACAAGGCCGTAAACTCTCGAGCTTATTTGTAGTCTCAAATAAATTGATTAGTATTAGATATTGATCATGCGTGGGTATCCATTTAATTCAATAATGGCGTTTTTGTTCCAACCAGCAGGATCTTGTCGGTCGTGCACCGCGGCGATCTTTATCGCGCGCGCTTGGAGGAAACAAATTCTAACTTGGTTGCTGCTAGGTTTGTAAGTAGGTTTTGCTTGGCCTAGTATTTTGCTATCGCTTCGCATTACTGGACTTCCAAGATCGACAGTTTCGCTGTGCCTAAGCTTTGCACGACGAAGTGCAAACTTCCCCACTTTGTTTTTAACTTAACTACGCTTGTAGAGAAGGTATTCTCGAGCGATAATTTTCGGAGGTATCTTCCCTTTCGTGACATTTGGCGTGACTAGCGCTGGATGCGTCGGCGCCTACGAGCGACAGTGCCAAGAACGCTGTTGCTTGCCGACGCCGAACGCGCTGGAGGCTAGCCGCTCGATATCTAGCGAAAGTTGACACTATAGGCGCAGCCCCTTTTATGGCAAACTCCAAGGCCAAGTGCGTGCACACCGGGTGTTTACGTCAGTTATGACGTAGATGGTTGCTAGGCGACACGAACCAGCTATTTTCGATAGCTTCGGCGTGGCGGTAGGTTTACCAGCTGTTGCGGTAGCTCGGCGCGGCGGCTGCGCCGAGTGCTCCCGTCGGTGGGCGTGGCTTGGCGGCGGCTGCTGCGTTGCTACTGCTTCGGCGCATGCGCAGCTAGGCGAGGTTGGGCCAGGTAGTGCGCAGCTGTGGCTTGTTTGTTGCTAGGCAACGGCGCGGAGTTTTCTGCGGACTTCGGACGTTTCTCCTCCAGCTTTAACAGCTTTGCTGTTAAAAAGACAGCGAACCTGTGCCATCTTGCCGAATCACAGCCCATTTCCCAGTGAAGATGTTGCTTTTAAGCAGCTAGCATTAAGAATTTCAGTAGCCTCTAACCATGGTTCTTTAATACTTTTAACGCGATAGCGTTAGGGACCCCGTGTTGCAGAAAATCTATTGTCGGCGTCGGGAGCCAATAAAACCATTCCGAACCACCCCACCCGCCGCGGTGGCTTAGTCAGCTAAGGCGTTGCGCTGCTGAGCACGAGATCGCGGAATCAAATCCCGGCCGCGGCGGCCGCATTTGGATGCAGGTGAAATGCAAAAACGCCCGTGTGCTTGCGTTGTAGTGCATGTTAAAGAACCTCAAGTGGTCAAAATTAATCCGGAGCCCTCCACTACGGCGTGCCTCATAATCAGAACCGTAAAACCCCAGAAAGGAAAAAAACAGAACCACTCCGACCGCGCAGTCCCTCCATGTGGCGCAAGGCGTTAGTGAACAAAAATTGAGTTTCTCAATGTAATATTCGTCAGAAAATTGTAAAGTACGAATTAACCACAACCTGCTGACATGATAGCGTCGAGTTGTAATTTGTACGTACGAGAAAACATAATTCGGTGACGAGGAAACTCGAAGAAAAACGCCTTTTCCAACATTTCTACCATAGAACAGCGGCGCACCCAGGTAGTATACTTGCTAAAACACCATCCAGATGACGCTCGCGTCCTCGGCAGGTCAAACTGGCACTTAACCTGCCTAATGCGTTTTGGACACGCGCGCGCCTCGGGGCAACAGCAAACAATCAATAAAATAATAAAAAAGGTCCTAGGGCCTTCACATTTTCACATAAGACGGCTTATATAGCCCCTGGAAAAATATCTTCCCAGCAATGCATTTGTACTTAAAAGTGAAGCCGACTTTAACGGCATCGGTGTAAGCTTGGTGTTTGTAAGCTGACTTTCCCACGTTGTGTGATGCATTGAAGCCTACTCATAAAGAAAAATGTGATGTGAACGGGGCCCGATATCGCTATCACGTTCCACTCTTAAAGACGAAGCTTAAGCGTCCTCCAATTTTTTTCTTCGTATAAATAAGCTATGCACTTTAAAACGTTGTCCGTGGATAACGCTTTTGAGCACTTGCTTACGAAATCTTTAGCGAACGCCTTACTTCACGCGCACACACATTTAAGTTCACGTGCCCAACAGCCATGTCGTTTCCTCCCGTTTCAACAAACTTGATATCGGTGGCTTCTATAGTTCTTCCACTACACCCCGCTAAAACCTACGCCTATTTCCTAAAACGCAATAGCAACGCTCTGGAGCAGTTAAACAGGTAATTTACTGCAAGGACTGTAATCGACGTACACACCTTTACCTTTGCCTATACAAATAACACATAAACTGCCGCCTACTTCCACAAAATATAAAAAAGGTGACTTGTTTAGTTCCCCGAGGTCACCGCGTGGGCGCCTGGTATAACGCATAGAGAGAAAACAATGGTTTAGTAGTTATTTCTAAAGTTCGAAACTAAGCGAGATACCTTACCCTTCCTCCGCCACATCACTCCTAAGGTGGCCCCTATTTTAACCGAATCTGAACTTTGTTTCCCGTACAGTTCTCATCGAACTCGGGGAAACATTTCAGTTAAAGGCCGTATAATGCTTTTGAGCATTTCCGTTAAAAATGCTTTCTTCAAAACCTGTAAGAAACTGGCACTCCTGTAACGTTGTCCATCTATCTGGCGCAAATAAAGTTTATTCTCTCTCTATCTCTCCACACATCTCCCAGAATATCGGCCCTCTTCCCTCAAAATATCAACTTTGCGGCACGTTGAGTTATTTCAGGACATTTGCAAAAATATGTACGCGGTTTGTAATATGCGCTTGTTAAGCTGTAGAGCGTTTGTAAAATATTTTCTGCAAACTACAAGGTTACCTACAAAGACTATTTAACCTACAAAATTTAAAGTTTTGCTTGGATTACCCACAACATCCTTGCTATTTCAATGAAATGTAAACAACAACACCTATATTAAGTTGACCGATGAGACATGGAAAACCAACTACGCCGCTCGTATGAAGACTAAAGATCTATAGAAAAAAACGCAAAATAAGTAGTTAGTTTATAAGCACATAATTAATCTACAAACTTCACACTTTCCATACAAGTTACTCATAACATGCCCAAATGTAAAATTGATGCCGTCTTTGGTCCTTCAAGATCAGTGGGTATACTTCTTAAGTGTTCCGTATAACGCCTCTAAACAGGCAGTGAACGAGGCTATAGAAATTGTCATTAAGCCCTCTATTAACCCGCAAGCTTTAAAATTTGCCGGCACATCGCACCTAACTGTCTCCCATTTCCTTTAAACATAAGTTCGCTGAACGATGTAGTTCTTCCAGGACACCATGAAAACACGTATATAACTTTTTCGAGTGCTTCTAGTCGTACTGGCAGCTTCACTGGAAAATTCCAGGATTCGCTGTCCTCAGTGAGTCACTCATCTGAGCAACCCTAGGCATGTGGTGATCATGTGTCGTCATGGTAGCATAGCATTCAGAAGTGCATAGTCAAAATATTAATAAATTCTATCGTATTACCATAATTTACCTGTTCCTAATTGTTTTTAAAATCAGGCATAAGCAACAGTAATTTCTGAAGCTTTTTTTTTATTTACTATAAAAGCTCCGTAACCATGCTGTCTTACGCGGGAGGCGGTGAGCGAGAAACTAAATTACACAAACGAAACCACAGTCTAAATCTCTCTCCCTCCTATGGATTCAAAGCCAACGCACCCTATGCTTTCTTTTACCTCTTATTATATAATCTTGATTCAGAATATATAGAGCGGTTACTATATCTCACAGGGACTGTTATAGACACTGTCGCAAGGCCGGATACTTTTCACTAGTGTTTGGTTATTGGCACTTGTAGTCGCCATAATGGCGTCCTTAGCGATGTCTGAAGCTGAAGAGAACGTACGGCCTATAGACTTGCTGATATGGGACATTTCGACCAACCTCGACGTAAATACTTCAACATTTCGATAATGACGTTAAGACCACAGTTAGTTCATTGCTTTTACAGTGACAACAAGAATAACAATAATAAGCGGTTGCAACGCCTGATCACAGGGTGAAATGGCTATCAAGAGTGCCTCCAAACATTGTGAGGAAATGTTCGGTGCTCTGAATGAAACAGGACAATGTGTTACGAGCACTCGATTTCAACCAGGTGAATTTATATACAGTAAATATAAAGGAGCGCAACTTGGAACACGGACGAAGAAAGAGAACGGGACGAGCGCGGTTGCACCAACACCATATGCACCAACAAGCGCAGTTACAAGTACTGTTAAGAATGTACTCGTATATACAGCGTTAAAACGCGACCAGTCGATTGTAGTATATCTTAAGAAATACGACAACGAAAAGCGGGTGCAAGGAGCGTTGAGCGAGCGCACCTAGGACTCATAACCCATTCCCAAATGTTTGTAGCAAGAATTGTGTGTTTTTGAGTCACTTTCTGGCTGAAATTCGGGTAAAGGAGGTGCGGTGCCTGTGACAGGTTATGTGTCGTCTCATTGGCAAGCACCGGCGATAAGTGCGCTTCGCATTGCCGTCATGGTGTCATCACACCTTGCCGAACGGCAGATTTCTTTTCGCGTCATGTATATATGTAAAGAAGTGCCCCCTTTCTTTGAACTATGCAGGCAATTTAACGGAAGTTCCGCACAGAAGCCTACATTTGAAAGTTACAGGTATGGCGCTTCCCCCCCCCCCCCCCCCCCCCCCCGCGTTTTGTAAGTGCAACGTCTCAAGTAGCTCCAGCGTAAACAGGCGTCGAAAAAAGGAAACGCTGCCCACAGTGTACATCTGTGACCCCCCGTGACCTGTTGCACGGTTCAAGGCGGATCAGAGGGAAGGGGAGGGGGGACACGTTCGTAAGCCGAATGATTTTCCGCGCGCGCGCCGCCTAGGAGGAAGAGGAAGTTGTTCCGTGGCTCGTAAAGCGAAATGCCGTAAATTATGCCGCCGACGCAGGTTGTGACTTTAAACGCGCGCGGTTCAGAAGCAACCGTGCAGTCGGGTCTGTCAGCCCCGAAAGGTCACTGCGAGCTAACGTGTGGTTTCACTTTCTGCAACGTGCGCACACGCCATAGTGATCATCATGGCTGAGCACCTGTACGAAAACGTAGTTAGGAAGGTGGGTAGAGAAGCGAACGGCCAGAATGCTAATAAATGTGCATAATACATTGCGGACAGGTTGGCCGGCTGGAGCATATAAATCATACCACGAGGACCTGCGCATGCCTGTAAAGATCAAGAGCTATATCGCTTTGTAATGCTGCAGCTAAGATATGTACACGTGCCCTTGAGCAAGCCGACATTTCATCAGTCGGTTGCAACAGTCCAGCCGGTGAAACGGGCTTCAAACTAGAGCGGAGAAAAAGATAACTGCTAGTAGTAACGCTTGCGGAATAAGTTAGTTGCTTCTGATAGCTAAGCGTATATTGCATTTGCGCCATAGCTAAACTTCAGTGACAACTGCTTTAAAACTCGGGGCCCTGTAATAATTGCTAAGATAACAGTAAGCGGCAGCCATGTGGTCAGATGTTGTCGCGCGCACCTCTTCGGAATTGAACTGAAAGAGAAAAAAAACGCTTCATGAAAGTACAGACCTGCAGTATCGCAAAAAAAGAAGAAAAAAAAAGCACCAAGTGGAACCCAGATATATCAAACCCACATGTAACGAATTACTGCGTATAACAAATGGCAGTAACATTTCCTTGAAAATGTTTGTATCAAATTTTTCTTTTATATATTTCGAATTACCTGTATATCGAACTTTTTTGTGATCCCCTTCAGATTCGATATAGCCGGGTTCGACTGCATGTAACTTTTACAAAACTTTCGCGAAAAATAAATTTACCCTATTATGCATTTGACGAAAATTGCAAAATAAAGATTGCGCAGATCCAACGCACACGTTGGAATCAATGTGAAGCGAAGCTTTCGTGAAGCGGTTGAGGAAATGGTATAAACTTGCTGTCAAGTTAATTAAGCTTCTTTGATTTGAACAACGCCAGTACGGCGACCGCACCGACCCCGCCCGATCGCACAGAACTGCTCTCCAGGGGCGGCATTCTGTAAGAGTCTACGTACCTAGTGGACTGTCCATCTCGGCGGCCGCTGATTCGCTGCTGCTTGACGTGCAGGAAGGAGACTGGCTGGCACCTTCCTGCACATCAAACAGCAGCGAATCAGCGGCCGCCGAAATGGACAGTCCACTATAGGTAGACTCTTACAGAATACCGCTCCAGTTCTTGTCCCGCCAGAAATCCGACTCGGCGGATTTCCATTGTCGATTTCCAGAAAACCATTGCCGTACCCAGTCGTCATGTTCCGGCGATTATGATAATCGCCATCAGTTCCGGAGCACCGCGGCAGGCGCCGCCACCGGCACGCCGGCCGTTCCTCGCGCCGTACTAGAGTGTCACGTACAGCGCACGCAAACGCGCGCCACGGACGCAGACGAACACAACATTTGGCCATTTTATTGCGATAGCAATTATATGGACACTCAAAAGCAGATTTCTGCCGTCGGCGTCGCCGTCGCCGTCGCCGTCGCCGTGAGGTTCCGTATGACGTCATTTGGAGAAGAAATCGTCGCCGTGATGAACGCGGATGGCGCTGAGCTGGACGGACGCGTCGCGTCGAGCTCCCGCTTTTTGCTCAAATTGAGTGCGACTTTTGCGAAACCAGTGCCACCGCACCGCGGCATCACGTTTATGAAGATATACGCTTCATTTCAAGACCATTTTCGACCCTGTGAGTTCTTTTTGTGTACTGTCGCCAGAACTTTTGTGCCCGGGGCGGCCGCCACGTCGGCTAACTCTAACGTCGAGTAGGGCCCCGCTAACCCTAACGCCGTACCCGCCGACGAGTTCGCCGCTTGAACAAACGGCGGGGCTCCCGCCCGCACAGAGACTTCTACTCAAGTCTTGCCAACCGCACTACAATGCCTTACGAAGTCACCGGCCGAGAAATCGCCCCATCGGAGGTTTCCGCCAGCAACGGGTGGTGCGACATCGCCCCACGAAGAACGACCAAGCCTAACCTCAACGTCGCCACCAACGTGGCAGCCTACGGCGCCACAACGAAAGCATCCAAGCCCGTGTCGGCCCGTAAAGAAATCATCAAGGCAAGTAGGATGCCCTTGCTCCCGCAAAACGAGACCAAAGTAGTAATTCGCATCCGCGGCGGACTGAACATCGGCAAAACCGGACACGTAGAAATTGTGCAGGCCATTCAAGAAGCAGCCGGACTCGAAACGACGCAGTGCAATGGGGACACGATTTGCCCCAACCTCAAACAGAACATCATGGTCGTGAGTTCCCCGCTACCCGAGAATGTCCACGGATATTTGAAAATTCAGAGCATCACCATCGCCGGACAGACGTACGAGGCATCCTCCTACCAGACTGCACCGGACGACACGTGCAAGGGAGTCATTCGCAACATTCCGCTCCACCACACGCAAGAAACGATAACCAGGTCTGTCGTCAACCCGAGAACCCCACTCGCACTGGCGGCGAAGCGCATTAAGGAAACCGGGACGGTGAATGTGGTCTTCGAAGGATACAAAGTTCCCAACCACGTGATGTACGGATGTGCATGGGTAGAGTGCTCGCTCTACAGGAAGCAGATCGCAATATGTCAGGCTTGCGGAAAACTGGGGCACCGAGCAGACGTATGCCCCGCACCTGAAAAGCAGACTTGCAGGGGCTGCGGCATTGCAGACCCCGGAGCTGATCACGTTTGCGAAGAGGTCTCTTGCGCGTTGTGCGGCGAGAAACACCCCACGGCCAGCAAGGAATGCAAGAACAGATACCAGGTCCCGTACGTGGTACGCAAGCGAAGAATCGAGAACAAGCAGGCAGCCATTGCGGCCAAGAAAATTCGAGATAAGGCGACTAGTCTCTTAAGGCACAACGGCGCAGATGCGGCGCAGTTGCCAGACGGACAGCGTGAGCACAGAGGACGCTCCAGATCCAGAGGGAGCTCGGGATCCCGATCGGCCAGCAGAGGTCGCAGGAGCCGCTCCCGCACACCCGGGAGCCGAGACCGCTCCACCTCGGGGGTGCGCTTCACACCCCCGGCCGGAGCCAACAGCTGGGCCCAGCGAGTCAAGGCGACAACGGGATGCCAGGCCTCCGCAACGGCGGGGACGCTGCCCACAAACCGCGGGCCGCTGAGGGACCAATCTCAGGTGAGCTTGCAAGCACGGCCAGAGAATAATGTACACAAAGACATCTTAGAAAGAATCAAAGCACTCGAGCACGAGAACGCTCAACTCAGACGCACAATGACAGAACTGGCTAACGAGAATAGATTGCTTAAAACGCAAACCAGCAAACCAAGCGCACAGACACAGGATACGCACATGGACACTTCACCCAGTCCGACTCCCCCCAGCGTAGCGGAATCAGAAACGGCTAGTCAAACCCCACCCGCGGGCACACCAGCCACCAAGAAACGCAAGGCCAAGACCACGGAAGGTGACACGCCTGCCAATGACATAGACGGTAAATTGGACAAGATCCTTAGTACCCTAGGTCAACTCCAATTCGATGTCGAGTCGCTCAAGAAGGGTCACGACAGACTAGTAGAGGCGGTCGACGGCCTAACGAGCAGGGTAGAAGTGATGGAGAAGGGCTTCGGCGCCAGGATCGAGGCTCTCGAGAGAACCGTCTTTACTCACTCCACGGCACCTGTCAACCCCCCCGCCTACCCCATGGTCAGAAGGAACAGTGCAACAAGCGATATCGTTACACCCAAAACGGCGGTAAAGTCCGCAACCAAAGTGGAAAGCAAAAATGGAGAAGGCAAATAAGCGAGAACCAGCCGAAAGGCACCAAGCGCAAATTAGCAATCAAGGGAAGCTAATAATCTGGCAATGGAATTGTCGCGGTTTTCGCAGCAAGAAATCGGTCCTGCAACAACACATCAGACACACTACAGACAAGCCGGACATCATACTCATTCAAGAGACCAACACCGACACACCCACCCTTCCGGGATATGAAGCAATTGCTGTTCCACCCACAAAAGCCTGCAGCGGTGTAGCGACGTTTGTTAGTAACAGGCTCGCATGGGCCGAGATTGACAGAAGTAATCCGGACAGCAAATGTGAGCACTTGCTCATCGAAGTGTTTCCCAAAGGCAAAAAGGCCAAGAGCATACTAGCACTCAACACATACAGTAGCCCGAACCACAAAACGCAAAGTTTCAGACGAATTTTGAAGAAGGCCAGGGACAAAGCCGGAGACAACCCGCTGATTACTGCCGGAGATTTCAACGCCCCAAACGTAGAATGGGGATATGGCGTCACCAGCGCCAAAGGCAGAAATCTTGCCACTGATGCGGAAGAGATGGGCCTCACCCTGATCACGTCCGCGCTCTACCCCACCAGGATGGGCAACTCGGTTTCGAGGGACACCACCCCAGACCTTACGTTCGTCCTCAACGTCGAGAGGGCCACCTGGCATAATACCGGTGAAGACCTCGGCAGCGACCATTACATTGTAGAAACGTCAATAGCAATCACCTCGAAACCACTCCGAAAGTGGAGATACACGGATTGGAATGCGTTTAGACAGGTACGAAAGGAACGTACCGAAAAGCCCGCTACACTAGAACAGTGGACGCGCGAACTCAAGGAGGACGCCCTCAAGGCGACCAAAGAAATCTAAACGGACGTCCAGACAATCGGGATGGATGCTAAGCTCGCTCACATGCTGGAAGCAAAAAGATCCATATTGCAGAGATGGCGTACTCAGAGACTCAATAGAAGACTCAGGAAAAAGATCGCACTGCTGAACAAGGACATTGAGAATCACTGTGCGGTACTCTCCAACCAACAATGGGACGAAGTATGTGCAAGGGCCGATGGCAGCATGACATCGGGCAAAACCTGGAACCTGCTCAAACACCTTCTTAACAAGGGTCAAACCAAGAGCTCCCAGACCAAGGCGGCTGACAAGATAGCGAAACACGACCTCAAAAACTCCAACGAGCAGGAATTTATGGCAAGACTTGCCGAAAGATACATGCCACTCTCGAGCAGCCACGAAAGCGACGCCGAAGCACCCGGTTCCCCGTACACGGGAGCGGACAACCCCGACCTCGACGAACCCTTCAACCTGGAAGAAATCAGGACCGTCCTTCAAAACCTTAACGGCACATCGGCCCCAGGTCCCGACGGTATTAGTAACAAGGCCCTTCGTCTATCTATCTATCTATCTATCTATCTATCTATCTATCTATCTAGCCGCCTACGTCTTGGTGCTCTCATAGTCGTATCGTTTACTTGGTATTTACCAAAATTGATATACTATGACAAGAGTGTATGACGAACATAAATGATAGGTCATGAGATGAATATCATGACATGTGTGTCATGTAGGTCATGAAACAGCTGCCGACGTCTTGGTGCTCTCATGGTCGTTTCGTTAACTTGGTAGGTACCAAATTGGCATAGTATAATAACAGTTTATGACGAACGTAAAAGATAGGTCATGACATGCGCGTCATGTAAGTCATAAAACAGCCGCCTAAGGTGACAATGACCCAGCGAAAAAACATTAACGCTCAAGAACTACTGAAATGGGTTTGCACATGGGTACTAAGTGAAGGAAACACTAAAGGATGGTGGTAAAAGTTCTAGTCATGAGCATGACTCAGCAAAAATGACAATGACTAAGCGAAAAAGATTAACACTCAAAAACCACTCAAATGACTTCTGACGTTGGTACTAGGTGAAGAAAACCCTAAAGGAGAATGGTAGAAGCATAGTCATGAGCATGACTCGGCAAAAATGACAATGAGTCATCGAAAAAAGAATACCACTGAAAAACCACTCAAATGTGTTCGGATGTTCTACTAAGGAAAAGGCTAGAGGTTGATGGTCGATGTCATAGTCGAGAGCATGACTAAGGATTTCGCCTTAACAGCTCTTAGGTGTAGCTAGACGGACTCCTGAGGACTCATGACATTAGTTTCATGACATGCGCGTCATGTGGGTCATGAAAGAGCCGCCTACGTATTGGTGCTTTCATGGTCGTTTCGTTAACATAGTAGGCTCCTCGCAGACTGCCTCGCACAACATCGATTCCCACAGGGCGTGGGATCTGCTTTATTTTTTTAGGGGCGAAGCACCTTAGGGCCGAGCCTTGTCCCTCCCTCGTCGTCCGTAGCTCTGGTTTGCATGGAGTCCGCTAGGGCCGCTGCGGTGCACAAGGGCTATATAAGCGCTCGTTCCCGACGCGCGTTCTATTTCTCTCTTCGGCCATGGATCATAACGGTCGCTTCTAATAACGGCGCGCCCGCTATGGATGAAAAGGCGAGAGTGGCGGCTCAACTGCAAGTGGAGTCGAGGGCTCGCAAAGCTGCTGCGGCATGGCGACGCAAACAACAAGCGGACCCGGAGTCTAGGGCGCGGGAAGCTGAGGCAAAACGGCAACGCCGGCAAGCGGAACCGGAGCTGAGGGCTCGCGAAGCTGCAGCAGCACGGCAACGCCGGCATGCGGACCCGAAGCTGAGGGCTCGCAAAGCTGCATCAGTACGGCAACACCGGCAAGCGGACCCGGAACTGAGGGCTCGCGAAGCTCGCGCTTGAACCGAGTATCGGCGCCACCAACCTCAGGTAGAGAAAGCTTCGGCGTTTTGCCGTCGCTTCCCGCACTCTCGCCGCCTCTGGGTCCGCTTGCCGGCGTCGCCGTGCTGCTGCACTGACCGATCACAAGGCAGTCTTAATGAATGGAAAACGAAGTCCGCACCTCAATACCATATACGACCAATAAAACAACGTTGTATATACCGCACACATGTGTTGTCACTCATTTGCATGTTCGAGTGGGCAATGTACGAGGGGGGGGGGGGGGATTCACGGTTACCCGAATGATCCCCCGGTGCTTCGCCCACTCATCATCATTCACTTCGTGGATATGCGGTGTTTTTTGTTCTAAGCCAAGGTTAGACTCGGGCCCAAGCTTGCATGCGGAGGCCCGACTCAAGCCTGCGACTGTATGAATGGGCCCTACCCAGGCCTACCGAAGGCACTTAGTCTACAAGTCTTGAAAATTTAGATATTAAGGTCGTACAGCCAGACAGACAGACAGACAGACAGACAGACAGACAGACAGACAGACAGACAGACAGACAGACAGACAGACAGACAGACAGACAGACAGACAGACAGACAGACAGACAGACAGACAGACAGACAGACAGACAGACAGACAGACGGACAGACGGACGGACGGACGGACGGACGGACGGACGGACGGACGGACGGACGGACGGACGGACGGGCGGGCGGGCGGGCGGGCGGGCGGGCGGGCGGGCGGGCGGGCGGACGGACGGACGGGCGGGCGGGCGGGCGGGCGGGCGGGCGGGCGGACGGACGGACGGACGGACGGACGGACGGACGGGCGGGCGGGCGGGCGGGCGGGCGGGCGGGCGGGCGGGCGGGCGGGCGGGCGGGCGGACGGACGGACGGACGGACGGGCTTGGCGGGCGGGCGGACGGACGGGCTTGGCGGGCGGGCGGGCGGGCGGACGAACGGACGGACGGACGGACAAGAAAGTTTATTTTGTCCTAAGGCACTGCTTTCCGCCCGCACCGGGGGCGGAAGACCGTGATCTTCAGCCCTTTCGCAGGCCCTTTGGACAGCCCAAAGCTGGACTTGAAGGTCGTCGCTCTTGACGGCTTCTTACCAGTCTTCTTGCCTGTTGAAAGGCGAGTGGTGCAATGCAAAACATTGCCACAGCATGTGGTTAAATGTGGACCTTTCCTCGCCGCAGTCGGGGCAGCGGGGATCCACACCCGAAGCGTAGTGGCTCAGTCTGGATCGAGACGGAAATGAGCCCGTCTGAAGCATTCTCAACACCGAGGTCTGGGGTCTGCCAAGCTTCGGGTGAGGAGCCGGGAACTGCCTGTGTCCCAGCTGGTAGTGAGCCGTGATGTACTGGAAAGTAATCAGCGGGTCCGTGGTCCGGTCGATCCCCTGCGAATCCGGGCCCCTCAGACCGGCGCGGTTGACGAGACCTCGCGCCTGGTCGTGGGCCAGCTCATTGGGGTTGATCAAGCCGGGAGAGACGTTCCGGCCCATGTGAGCCGGGAACCAAGTGATGACGTGACGGACCGTGCCTGGCTTGCGGGGCCTAAGCACCGCCGCGGCGTCGGCCGAGACGGAGCCGGCGAGAAAGGCCATCGCCGCCGACCTGAAGTCCGTGAAGATCTGGGTGCGCCCGGGATCGCACAGAGCCAGCGCCACTGCGACTTGCTCTGCGACGGACGTCGTAGAGTGTTGGATGGACGCTGCATTCAGGATTTTGCCCTGGGGGTCAACCACCGTGGCCACGTACGAGTTTGATCTGGGATACTGCGCCGCGTCGACAAAGGACGCGAGCTCTAGGTTCTGCAGGGCACAATACCAGGAATCTGGGACATCGTCGAACAGCGCCTCTAGCGGCCGCCTCTGAAAACATGCGCATTTTCTATGGGAGAGCGTCGTTTTTCCCAAATAACTAATCATAGAAGCCATCTTTCAAAATATTACTGCGGAAATAGGCTCTAGAGACTTAGCCCGACATCTCATGCAAGCGGTACCATTACTTACGACAGAAAACCCGTTCCAAATTGCGGGCGAAGTTCGAAGTATGGGAGTCTATGGAAAAGGCCAAATTTTGGAGGCTTTTTTGGCCAGTAAAAAGCAATTTGCGATGAGCCTATTGCATCGATCGACGTATTATCGGGGATTTATCAACTTCAATGACTCAGCTTTCAGCTAGTTGCAGCAGCAGCTCTTGAAATGGCAAAAAAGTCGTTCCAAAATCGCAGTTTTCATAACAAGGTCGCAGAATTTATTGTGGTACGTACATAAACCTAATTTTTGCCTCCCGCAGCACGTCGAACCGATAGCCGAGCGTTCTGCGTGACCACAGATTAGGATCACTGATACCACAATTGTGAGTTCGCGTGTTCGAAGCCAGCGGCACCGCTATTTTTTTATCCCTTTGTCGCTGCTTAGTTTGGCGGTTTCCCGCCAGATGGCATATTCCCAAATCCAAGTCATTTAGTTGCGGTTCTTGTTTCATTTCTTTCTACTGTACCAACGTCTTCCTAAAAAATTGCTGGCTGGTTTCGTGAACATGCGAACGTGCTTCCAAACTTCTTTTGCACATTAGGTTAATGCATTTAAGACAATAAACCCAGGTCACGTGTTTTGAAAGTTAATTTCTTTCTTAAGGCAAACATTTATGAAGACATTACTAAGAAATATTTTTGGCATCTTCAGTTATGTCATGGAAAAGGCGTGTTTGTGCGATTATTTTGCAGCTTGAAACGTACCACAAAAAAAGTGTCCAGTGTGTGCAATTAAAAGACACAGAAGTAGAAAACTTGGCTGCAGCCCCAGACGTAGTATTCTTACAAAGGAATACAGAAGCTATTTGACTGAGTATATTTTATGACTAGGTCAATTACTCACAGGGGACCCTGATCATGAGAAAGAAATTTATAGAAGAATAAAATTAGGTTGGAGTGCATACGGCAGGCATTGCCAAATCCTGACTGGGAGCTTACCGCTATCGTTGAAAAGAAAAGTGTACAATCATTGCATTCTACCGGTGCTAACATACGGGGCAGAAACTTGGAGGTTAACAAAGAAGCTCGAGAACAAGTTAAGGACCGCCCAAAGAGCAATGGAACGAAAAATCTTAGGAGTAACGTTAAGAGACAGGAAGAGATCGGTGTGGATCAGAGAACAAACGGGGGTAGACGATATTCTAGTTGACATTAAGCGGAAGAAATGGAGCTGGGCAGGCCATGTAATGCGTAGGATGGATAACCGGTGGACCATTAGGGTTACAGAATGGATACCAAGAGAAGGGAAGCGCAGTCGAGGACGGCAGAAAGTCAGGTGGGATGATGAGGTTAGGAAATTCGCAGGCGCAAGTTGGAATACGCTAGCGCAAGACAGGGGTAATTGGAGATCGCAGGGAGAGGCCTTCGTCCTGCAGTGGACATAAATATAGGCTGATGATGATGATGATGATGATGATGATGATGATGATGATTTGCATTATATCAAAGCAGAATTTTTCCGTACCGGATCTTCGGTGCAAATGAAGGCTGTCCGAATTAATTCACAAGCTTTTTTGCTTAGTACAAACCGATACCTCGAAACATAAACATTCTATCCTCAATATGCAGCGCACGTGTCTTATCATTTGAGCCATTCCCATATACCTTCACGAAATTCCAGAAATACCAAAGGTCTTCATATCCTTTTACCACAGAGTGCGCTGAGGAGTATTGGAAATTATGCGAAAAGACACCGGGACGTGCTAATGTAGTTTGTCGTGTAAAAATAAAGAACGATTCCAATCACAGACCACACCGTTTTTGAGTTATGCCCACAAAGTGTTGCAAGAAGACATTGTTTTCGGCTAGAATCACCAAAGTTGCTATGGCATTCTGCTGTTCTGTTCTTAACTAACTCTATTACTGAATCAGATCGCAGCACCATGATATAATGACTAGTACAATTCTTCGGTAATTCTTTAAGAATATTCTCCTACCCTAAATTTAACGTGTTTGAACAATTGAAGAGAGAACGGACCGTGAGGGTTTCCAGAAATGTTCCCCAATTAGAATCGTTTATGGCCCATATCGGTACGGTGGTATTGTCATGATCACGCCAGCGTCCACTGACACCATTTATCACTTTACTGCCTGCAAATAAAATACAAAAGTGTCATTCCTTGTGCAAGAGTAGCACAATTGCAGCTGACCCTTTCATATGGGCCCACTAAGCCACACCTTCCCTTTTCTGCCATGGTGCCACAAGAGATGTCAATTTCACCCTTGAATTTCTCCGTGTCAGTTTCTTAAAAAGTATAGGGACGTACTCAAGACGAACATTCGAAGTTTCGAAGTAGTCCTAAAATTTTAGTAAAATTTCATAGGCAATGTTATTATCCTTTATTTGTTTACATATTTATTACACCTTATTGGTGATAATAATGACGTACTACATAATAGTTCAGTTCTACTACTTAATAAGTCATGTCTGAGATGGCTGTCGTGAAAATTAACCAGGTGTAAGCACTGCATGACGTTGGCTGGAAGGCCATTCATTAAAAATATTGTGTGCAGAATAAAGAAAATGCAGGTGTTCAATCGCACAGTCGCCGCCAAAAGTTTACGCGGCCGAGGTTCTGCGCAAAAGTTCATTTTCAACGCTGCTACGCCCGCAGCCAGTAAAAAAAAAATTGCCCGCCAATCCACCCTGTGAAGGTGGTTGGAAAGCGAAGCTTTTTACGCCACCCTCACGGTGACTGCGGCGCACTTGATATTTCACACACTACAACGTAACTTTAACCACGGCCTTTATTATTATTTACTTCACAACAATGTTCACTACTGCTTTATGATCGGTGTGACATACACTACTAGACTACCCCATAGTGGGGTAGTCTAGAAATGAACCGAAGCAGTTACTAGGCTGGAAGGGTTTCGAATGACGTCAACCCTCTTTCAAGCAGCTGCATAAGCTTTGCAACAGCTGCAATCTAATCTTACGGACCGCGCCGAGCCTGTTTCCGTTGTTTGCCCGCAGCCCTTATCATCCATCATGTTGACTCATCACCTTGAAGCTTGTTTTTGTGGTTTTTCTTTTGAAAACGAGTGCTTAGTTGTACGCTGAATGCCTGAATTCAAGTAAGCTATACTGCTATACCTGCAATTGTTAGCGGTTCGTCGGGATCGTTTTTTGCTTACAACGACGGACACGACAGAACCCTTGTCTGGTAGAGGTACAAAGCTTCGCTTTAAAATGCAAAACTTTTGTTTTGTTTACTCTAGACCAGTATACGCTATAAATCCGAATACTACGATGCGTGACTAAGGCGTAGAAATATAAATATTTTTCACCTTCTGGGGTACGAAAACTTTTGACGCTGACTATACGTTCTGAAGGCAAGGTTGCTTTTAGCTTATTCGTGATGACAAGCGCGAACTCTTGATGATGGAATATTGGAGCGTACAATTGTATAACTTGTGCAAGCTCAGGCGACTTCACGACGCAAACATAGCGATGAGGGGACGTCGAGACTTGCCTCACCGCCGCCTCACGGGCGTGCTCTGCCGCCCAGGTTTGGTCGTCGAGGGCGGAGCTCCGCAGAGCCTCACGCAACCTCGACGAGAGGGTCGTGGTGTGAATGTGAGTGTACTGTGCTGGGTACCCCCGCGGCATATGCGGAAGCGTAGCCGGCTGAGTGCCACAGCACCGGCAGTTTGGGGTACTGTAAACTTCAGGGAATATAAGGTGGAGGCGGGCGGGTGAAGGGTACGTATTTGTTTGTAGCAGACGCAGGGTGGTAGCCTGCGCCCAACTGAATTTGGGGTGAGGTGGGGGGAAAGATCGGCACAGCATGCGTTTTGTTTACTAACACTGATGTTAAATGAATAGTCAAAGTAAATGAATGTTACTGTGCGATTCTGGACAGACTCGAGTGTAACGCATAAGTTCTATATCACGGTAGGTTCTATACTAATTCTATACTACGCATTCCTATTCGAATTTTGGCTTGTATAAGCCTACCGAGTTGCAAGTAATCAAAATAGGTAGGCAATTGCTTCTTGGGATGAAGCCGAGGCCATGGTAGATGTGATTAGTAATGCAGTATATGGAGTAGC